>NW_023503721.1:0-23514 GCF_014529535.1 Bradysia coprophila | reverse complement strand
AGATAGAGATTTAAATATTAAATAATGTGTTTTACTATGAAAATAAAAATGAAAATTTAGAAGACAAAGTTTTTTACTTGTTGTAAATGTTTTTTCATAACCTCGCTGCGACTGTGAAACACTGGTAATTGATAAAGTAGCCAAAAATACAATAGCTATTTATTATGTTAAAATAATATTTAAATGAATTTTTTTACATGAAATATAAAAAATTGAAAATCTTAGAAACTAAATAGTTTTTTAGCTGGTTGAAATTGTGTTTTTCTACACACTGCGCACCGTTGAAACACACTAAAAACTCACTAAAAAGGATCAGCTGCCAGCCGTATGAGGCCTTTTTGTAAGTCGACTTCCGACAGATCAGCCTTGTTAAAAAAAATTATAAAAATCTCTCAAAATTCCAGGAAATTTTAACTGTATGTATGAAATGCTAATCAAACACACTAAAATCACTTTTCTACAATTATTGTTCAAAATATCCAAATGATTTTTTTACATAAAAATAAAAAAAATTGAAAATCTTAGAAACTAAAAGATTTTTTAGCTGGATGTAAATGTGTTTTTTTCACTAATTCTTGCGACGACGGTGAAAAACTAATTTGCCTACATTATTTTGTTCAAAATAACCAAATAAATTTTTTTACACGTAAATAAAAAAAATTTAAATCTTAGAAACTAAAAGGTTTCTTAGCTCGATGAAATTGTGTTTACTAAACCACTGCGCACGTTGAAACACACAAAAAATTCAATTGCCTACATTATTTTGTTCAAAATATCCAAATTAATTTTTTTTACATAAAATAAAAAAAAAAAATCTTAGAAACTAAAAGATTTTTTAGCTGGATGTAAATGTGTTTTTTCACTAATTCTTGCGCACCGTTAAAACACACTAAAAACTCACTTGCTTACATTATTTTGTTCAAAATATCCAAATAAATTCTTTTACATGAAAATAAAAAAAATGAAAATCTTAGAAACACTCAAAGTTTTTTTAGCTGGTTGAATTGGTGTTTTTTCACTAACCACTGCGCCCGTTGAAACACACTAAAAACTCTCTTGCCTTATTTATTTTGTTCAAATTATACAAATGAATTTTTTTACAAGAAAATAAAAAAAATTGAAAATCTTAGAAACTAAAGGTTTTTAGCTGGTTGAAACTGTTTTTTTTTCACTAACCACTGCGCACCGTTGAAACACACTAAAAACTCACTTGCCTTATTTATTTTGTTCAAATTATACAAATGAATTTTTTTACATGAAAAAAAAAAAAAATAAATCTTAGAAACTAAAAGTTTTTTAGCTGGTTGTAAATGTGTTTTTTCACTAACCGCTGCGCTCCGTTGAAACACACTAAAAGCTCACTTGCCTACATTATTTTGTACAAAATATCCAAATGAATTTTTTTACACGTAAATAAAAAAATTGAAAATCTTAGAAACTAAAAGTTTTTTTTAGCAGGTTGTAAATGTGTTTTTTCACTAACACTGCGCACCGTTGAAACACACTAAAAACATCACTTGCCTTATTTATTTTGTTCAAAATATCCAAATGAATTTTTTTACACGTAATTAAAAAAAATTGGAAAATCTTAGAAACTAAACGGTTTTTTAGCTTGTTGTAGATGTGTTTTTTCATTAACCGCTGCGCACCGTTGAAACACACTAAAAACTCATTTGCCTTATTTTATTGTTCAAAATATCCAAATGAATTTTTTTACATGCAAATAAAAAAAATTGAAAATCTTAGAAACTAAAAGTTTTTTTAGCTGGTTGAAATTGTGTTTTTTTCACTAACCACTGCGCACCGTTGAAAGACACTAAAAACTCACTTGCCTACAATATTTGTTCAAAATATCCAAAATAATTTTTTAACATGAAAATAAAAAAAATGAAAATCTTAGAAACTAAAAGGTTTTTTAGGCTTGTTGTAAATGTGTTTTTTCACTAACCGCTGCGCACCGTTGAAACACACTAAAAACTCACTTGCCTACATTATTTTGTTCAAAATATCCAAATGAATTTTTTTACATAAAATTTAAAAAAAATTGAAAATCTTAGAAACTAAAAGATTTTTTAGCTGGATGTAAATGTGTTTTTTTCACTAATTACTGGCGCGCCGTTGAAACACACTAAAAACTCACTTGCTTTATTTATTATGTTCAAAATATTTAAATGAATTTTTTTACATGAAAATAAAAAAAATTGAAATCTTAGAAACTAAATAGTTTTTAGATGGTTGAAATTGTGTTTTTTCACTAACCACTGCGCCACCGTTGGAACACACTAAAAACTCACTTGCCTACAATATTTTGTTCAAAATATCCAAATTAATTTTTTACATGAAAATAAAAAAAATTAAAATCTTAGAAACTAAAAGGTTTTTTAGCTTGTTGTAAATGTGTTTTTTCACTAACCGCTGCGCACCGTTGAAACACACTAAAAACTCACTTGCCTTATTTATTATGTTCAAAATATTTAAATGCGCTGCGCACCGTTTGAAACACACTAAAACTCACTTGCCTTATTTATTATGTTCAAAATATTTAAATGAATTTTTTTACATGAAAATAAAAAAATTGAAAATCTTAGGAAACTAAATAGTTTTTTAGCTGGTTGAAATTGTGTTTTTTCACTAACCACTGCGCACCGTTGAAACACACTAAAAACTCACTAAAAACGGATCAGCTGGCCAGCCGTATGAGGCCTTTTTGTAAGTCGACTTCCGACAGATCAGCCCTTGTTAAAAAAAAAAATTAAAAAAAAATCTCTCAAAATTCAGGAAATTTTAACTGTATGTATGAAATGCTAATCAAACCATATAGCCAAAATTTCATGCAATTCTGAGACAAAAAATTCTCTCCAAATTCCAAGAAATTTTAACTGTATGTATGAAACCATACATAGAAAAAATTTCATGCAATTCTGAGACAAAATTTTTTTTAATTTTACATTTTTGGCCATACATTATGACCAAAAAATGGCATTGTTACAAGAAATGTAAAAAAAATTCTCTCCAAATTCCATGAAATTTTAACTGTATATATGAAATGCTAATCAAATTATAAAGCCAAAATTTCATGCAATTCTGAGACAAAAAATTTTTACTTTTACTTTTTTGGCCATACGTTATGACCAAAAAATGGCATTGTTACAAAAAATGAAAAAAAAAATCTCTCCAAATTCCATGAAATTTTAACTGTATGTATGAAATGCTAATCAAACCATATAGCCAAAATTTCATGCAATTCTGAGACAAAAAATTTTTAATGTGTTTTTTCACTAACCGCTGCGCACCGTTGAAACACACTAAAAACTCACTTGCCTTATTTATTTTGTTCAAAATATCCAAATGAATTTTTTTACAAGTAAATAAAAAAAATTGAAAATCTTAGAAACTAAAAGTTTTTTTAGCTGGTTGTAAATGTGTTTTTTCACTAACCACTGCGCACCGTTGAAACACACTAAAACCTCAATTGCCCTATTTATTTTGTTCAAAAAATCCGAATGAATTTTTTTACATGAAAATAAAAAAAATTGAAAATCTTAGAAACTAAAAGGTTTTTTAGCTGGTTGAAACTGTGTTTTTTTACTAACCGCTCAAACACACTAAAAACTCACTTACCTTATTTATTTTGTTCAAAATATCCAAATGAATTTTTTTACACGTAAATAAAAAAAATTGAAAATCTTAGAAACTAAACGGTTTTTTAGCTAATTGTAAATGTGTTTTTTCACTAACCACTGCGCACCGTTGAAACACACTAAAAACTCACTTGTCTACATATTTTGTTCAAAATATCCAAATGAATTTTTTTACATGTAAACAAAAATTGAAAATCTTAGAAACTAAAAGCTTTTTAAGCTGGTTGTAAATGTGTTTTTTTACTAACCACCAAGGTTTCTTAGCTCGATGAAATTGTGTTTTTTCACTAACCACTGCGCACCGTTAAAACACACTAAAAACTCACTTGCCTACATTATTTTGTTCAAAATATCCAAATGAATTTTTTTACATGAAAATAAAAAAAATTAAAATCTTAGAAACTAAAAGGTTTTTTAGCTTGTTGTAAATGTGTTTTTTCACTAACCGCTGCGCACCGTTGAAACCCACTAAAAACTCACTTGCCTTATTTATTATATTCGAAATATTTAAATAAATTTTTTTACATGAAATTAAAAAAAATTGAAAATCTTAAAACTAAATGGTTTTTTAGCTGGTTGAAACTGTGTTTTTTCCACTGAGCACCGTTGTAACACACTAAAAACTCACTTGCCTACATTATGTTGTTCAAAATATCCAAATTATTTTTTTTACATGAAAATAAAAAAAATGAAAATCTTAAATGTGTAAATGTGTTTTTTCACTAACCGCTGCGCACCGTTGAAACACACTAAAAACTCACTTGCATACAATATTTTGTTCAAAATATCCAAATGAATTTTTTTACACGTAAATAAAAAAAATTGAAAATCTTAGAAACTAAAAACTCACTTGCGTACATTATTTTGTTCAAAATATCCAAATGAATTTTTTTACATGAAAATAAAAAAAATTGAAAATCTTAGAAACTCAAAGGGTTTTAGTTGGTTGTAAATGTATTTTTTCACTAACCACTGCGCACCGTTGAAACACACTAAAAACTCACTTGTCTACATATTTTGTTCAAAATATCCAAATGAATTTTTATACATGAAAATAAAAAAAATGAAAATCTTAGAAACTAAAAGTTTTTTTAGCTGGTTGTAAATGTGTTTTTTCACTAACTACTGCGCACCGTTGAAACACACTAAAAACTCACTTGTCTACACATTTTGTTCAAAATATCCAAATGAATTTTTTTACATGAAAATAAAAAAAATTGAAAATCTTAGAACACACACCCCCTGAACAAAAATCAAGTTTTACCGAAAATGCACCCAAAAATTGATTGCTGTTCTAAATAGGGACCCTAGAGGAGTTCAAAACGATTGTCCGTTAAGCTGGACCAGATGGTTCCCCACGCCCATAGAACTAAGGAAAACATTGTATGGGATGGGGAAGCATCTGGTCCAGCTTAACGGACTATCGTTTTGAACTCCCCTAGGGTCCCTCCATTCAGAACAGCGATCAATTTTTTGGTGCATTTTCGGTAAAACTTTATTTTTGTTCAGGGCGGGTGTGAGAAACTAAAAGGTTTTTTAGCTGGTTGAAAATGTGTTTTTAGCCCCGTACGAAGTACGAAGGGGCTTATAGGATTACGATGCCGTGTGTAATTGATGGAATTCGAAGCAGACGGTAAGGGCAAAGTGTTTGCCTATGTTCATAGATGACGAATCCGCAATAAAAATTTGGGCCGTCTGTCCGTCTGTCCGTCTGTCCATCTGTCCGTCTGTCCATCTGTCCGTCTGTCCGTCTGTCCGTCTGTCCGTCTGTCCGTCTGTCCGTCTGTCCGTCTGTCCGTCTGTCCGTCTGTCCGTCTGTCCGTCTGTCCGTCTGTCCGTCACGTCGATATCTTGAGTAAATCAAATCCGATTTCAAAATTTTTTTTTTTCCCTGAAAGATAGTCAAAATAGTGAGGCTAAGTTCGAAGATGGACATATTCGGGTCGGCCCTTCGTGAGTTAGGGCCACCTAAGTGATTTAAGGTCTTTTGGTGATATTTATGGCAAAATAAACGATGGAAATGTAAATGAAAATATTGTCAACACCAATCCAGGAAAAAAAAGTTTTTTAAAATCGGGTGAGTGGACCGTGAGTTAGGGCCTTAGAAGTGAAAAGCTACTAGGGCCCTATGTGTATTTTACATAGAACTCAAGTAAATTTCATTCGTTTTTCGTAATTTTTGTGTCATTTGGAAGGTAATCAAAAGCCGAATAGAATGTTGTTGAAAAAATAAATAAATTTGGGTCCTCGGACTAAGGCCGCTACTAGGGCCCTATGTGTATTTTACATTGAACTCGAGTAAATTTCATTCGTTTTTCGTAATTTTTGTGTCATTTGTAAGGTAATCAAAGGCCGAATAGAATGTTGTTGAAAAAATAAAAATAAATTTGGGTCCTCGGACTAAGGTCGCTACTAGGGCCCTATGCGTATTTTACATATAACTCGAGCAAATTTCATCCGTTTTCCGTAATTTTTGTTTCATTTGGAAGGTAATCAAAGGCCGAATAGAATGTAGTTGAAAAAAATAAATTTGGGTCCTCGGACTAAGGCCGCTACTAGGGCCCTATGTGTATTTTACATAGAACTCGAGCAAATTTCATCCGTTTTCCGTATTTTTTGTTTCATTTGGAGGGTAATCAAAGGCCGAATAGAATGTAGTTGAAAAAAAAATAAATTTGGGTCCTCGGACTAAGGCCGGTACTAGGGCCCTATGTGTATTTATACTCAATAAATTAAAATTTTAGGGCTATTTGAAATTTTTGTTTCATTTGAAAGGAACGTCGTACGGGGCTTCGTAATTGCGCTATGCGCAATTTCTAAGATGTACACATTCCATAATAATTTTACTTTAACTACATTAACCGGCGCAATAGGCTTACGGTCAAAGTAGGGTGACAGACGCACTAGGGTCACGTACGCAATAGATATACGGGTTTGTACGGGGCTCAGTCGCAGCAAACGCTCCGACTGTTCTGATGGCTCGTTTCACTAACCACTGCGCACCGTTGAGACTCACTAAAAACTCACTTTTCTACATTATTTTGTTCAAAAAATCCAAATGAATTTTTTTACATAAAAATAAAAAAAAAATTGAAAATCTTAGAAACTAAAAGATTTTTTAGCTGGATGTAAATGTGTTTTTTTACTAATTCTTGCGCACCGGGAAACACACTAAAAACTCACTTGCCTACATTATTTTGTTCAAAATATCCAAATAAATTTTTTTACACGTAAATAAAAAAAATTGAAAATCTTAGAAACTAAAAGGTTTCTTAGCTCGATGAAATTGTGTTTTTTCACTAACCACTGCGCACCGTTGAAACACACTAAAAACTCACTTGCCTACATTATTTTGTTCAAAATATCCAAATTAATTTTTTTACATAAAAATAAAAAAAATTGAAAATCTTAGAAACTAAAAGATTTTTTAGCTGCATGTAAATGTGTTTTTTCACTAATTCTTGCGCACCGTTGAAACACACTAAAAACTCACTTGCCTACATTATTTTGTTCAAAATATCCAAATGAATTTTTTTACATGAAAATAAAAAAAATGAAAATCTTAGAAACTAAAAGCTGTTTTAGCTTGTTGTAAATGTGTTTTTTCACTAACCACTGCGCACCGTTGAAACACACTAAAAACTCACTTGCCTACATTATTTTGTTCAAAATATCCAAATGAATTTTTTTACATGAAAATAAAAAAAATTAAAATCTTAGAAACTAAAAGGTTTTTTAGCTTGTTGTCAATGTGTTTTTTCACTAACCGCTGCGCACCGTTGAAACCCACTAAAAACTCACTTGCCTTATTTATTATGTTCGAAATATTTAAATAAATTTTTTTACATGAAAATAAAAAAAATTGAAAATCTTAGAAACGAAATGGTTTTTTAGCTGGTTGAAACTGTGTTTTTTCACTAACCACTGAGCACCGTTGTAACACACTAAAAACTCACTTGCCTACATTATGTTGTTCAAAATATCCAAATTATTTTTTTTACATGAAAATAAAAAAAATGAAAATCTTAAATGTGTAAATGTGTTTTTTCACTAACCGCTGCGCACCGTTGAAACACACTAAAAACTCACTTGCATACATTATTTTGTTCAAAATATCCAAATGAATTTTTTTACACGTAAATAAAAAAAATTGAAAATCTTAGAAACTAAAAACTCACTTGCGTACATTATTTTGTTCAAAATAAATATCCAAATGAATTTTTTTACATGAAAATAAAAAAAATTGAAAATCTTAGAAACTAAAAGTTTTTTTAGCTGGTTGTAAATGTGTTTTTCACTAACCACTGCGCACCGTTGAAACACACTAAAAACTCACTTGTCTACACATTTTGTTCAAAATATCCAAATGAATTTTTTTACATGAAAATAAAAAAAATTGAAAATCTTAGAACACACACCCCCTGAACAAAAATAAAGTTTTACCGAAAATGCACCAAAAAAGTGATCGCTGTTCTGAATGGAGGGACCCTAGGGGAGTTCAAAACGATGGCCCGTTAAGCTGGACCAGATGCTTCCCCACGCCCATACAACTAAGGAAAACATTGTATGGGATGGGGAAGCATCTGGTCCAGCTTAACGGACTATCGTTTTGAACTCCCCTAGGGTCCCTCCATTCAGAACAGCGATCACTTTTTTGGTGCATTTTCGGTAAAACTTTATTTTTGTTCAGGGCGGGTGTGAGAAACTAAAAGGTTTTTTAGCTGGTTGAAAATGTGTTTTTTCACTAACCACTGCGCACCGTTGAAACAGACTAAAAACTCACTTGCCTTATTTATTTTGTTCAATAACTAAGGAAAACATTGTATGGGATGGGGAAGCATCTGGTCCAGCTTAACGGACTATCGTTTTGAACTCCCCTAGGGTCCCTCCATTCAGAACAGCGATCAATTTTTTGGTGCATTTTCGGTAAAACTTTATTTTTGTTCAGGGCGGGTGTGAGAAACTAAAAGGTTTTTTAGCTGGTTGAAAATGTGTTTTTTTACTAACTACTGCCCACCGTTTAAACACACTAAAAACTCACTTGCCTTATTTATTTTGTTCAAAATATCCAAATGAATTTTTTTAATGAAAATAAAAAAAAATTGAAAATCTTAGAAACTAAAAGGTTTTTTAGCTGGTTGAAATTGTGTTTTTTCACCAACCACTGCGCACCGTTGAAACACACTAAAAACTCACTTGCCTAAATTATTTTGTTCAAAATATCCAAATGAATTTTTTTACATAAAATTTAAAAAAAATTGAAAATCTTAGAAACTAAAAGATTTTTTAGCTGGATGTAAATGTGTTTTTTCACTAATTACTGCGCACCGTTGAAACACACTAAAAACTCACTTGTCTTATTTATTTTGTTCAAAATATCCAAATGAATTTTTTTACACGTAAATAAAAAAAATTGAAAATCTTAGAAACTAAAACCTCACTTGCGTACATTATTTTGTTCAAAATATCCAAATGAATTTTTTTACATGAAAATAAAAAAAATTAAAATCTTAGAAACTAAAAGGTTTTTTAGCTTGTTGTAAATGTGTTTTTTCACTAACCGCTGCGCACCGTTGAAACCCACTAAAAACTCACTTGCCTTATTTATTATATTCGAAATATTTAAATAAATTTTTTTACATGAAATTAAAAAAAATTGAAAATCTTAAAACTAAATGGTTTTTTAGCTGGTTGAAACTGTGTTTTTTCCACTGAGCACCGTTGTAACACACTAAAAACTCACTTGCCTACATTATGTTGTTCAAAATATCCAAATTATTTTTTTTACATGAAAATAAAAAAAATGAAAATCTTAAATGTGTAAATGTGTCTTTTCACTAACCGCTGCGCACCGTTGAAACACACTAAAAACTCACTTGCATACAATATTTTGTTCAAAATATCCAAATGAATTTTTTTACACGTAAATAAAAAAAATTGAAAATCTTAGAAACTAAAAACTCACTTGCGTACATTATTTTGTTCAAAATATCCAAATGAATTTTTTTACATGAAAATAAAAAAAATTGAAAATCTTAGAAACTCAAAGGGTTTTAGTTGGTTGTAAATGTATTTTTTCACTAACCACTGCGCACCGTTGAAACACACTAAAAACTCACTTGTCTACATATTTTGTTCAAAATATCCAAATGAATTTTTATACATGAAAATAAAAAAAAATGAAAATCTTAGAAACTAAAAGTTTTTTTAGCTGGTTGTAAATGTGTTTTTTCACTAACTACTGCGCACCGTTGAAACACACTAAAAACTCACTTGTCTACACATTTTGTTCAAAATATCCAAATGAATTTTTTTACATGAAAATAAAAAAAATTGAAAATCTTAGAACACACACCCCCTGAACAAAAATCAAGTTTTACCGAAAATGCACCCAAAAATTGATTGCTGTTCTAAATAGGGACCCTAGAGGAGTTCAAAACGATGGTCCGTTAAGCTGGACCAGATGCTTCCCCACGCCCGTACAACTAAGGAAAAAATTGTATGGGATATGGAAGCATCTGGTCCAGCTTAACGGACTATCGTTTTGAACTCCCCTAGGGTCCCTCCATTCAGAACAGCGATCAATTTTTAAGTGCATTTTCGGTAAAAGTTTATTTTTGTTCAGGGCGGGTGTGAGAAACTAAAAGGTTTTTTAGCTGGTTGAAACTGTGTTTTTTCACTAACTGCTGCGCACCGTTGAAACACACTAAAAACTCACTTGCATACATTATTTTGTACAAAATATCCAAATGAATTTTTTTACACGTAAATAAAAAAAATTGAAAATCTTAGAAACTAAAAACTCACTTGCCTACATTATTTTGTTCAAAATATCCAAATGAATTCTTTTACATGAAAATAAAAAAAAATTGAAAATCTTAGAAACTAAATTTTTTTTTGGTGGTTGTAAATGTGTTTTTTTACTAACCACTGCGAACCGTTGAAACACACTAAAAACTCACTTGCATACATTATTTTGTACAAAATATCCAAATGAATTTTTTTACACGTAAATAAAAAAAATTGAAAATCTTAGAAACTAAAAGATTTTTTAGCTGGATGTAAATGTGTTTTTCCAATAATTACTGCGCACCGGTGAAACACACTATAAACTCACTTGCCTACAATATTTTGCTCAAAATATCCGAATGAATTTTTTTACACGTAAATAAGAAAAATTGAAAATCTTAGAAACTAAACGGTTTTTTAGCTTGTTGAAACTGTGTTTTTTCACTAACCACTGCGCACCGTTGAAACACACTAAAAACTCACTTGCCATATTTATTTTGTTCAAAATATCCAAATGAATTTTTTTACATGAAAATAAAAAAAAATTGAAAATATTAGAAACTAAATGGTTTTTTAGCTGGTTGAAACTGTGTTTTTTCATTAACCACTGCGCACCGTTGAAACACACTAAAAACTCACTTGCCTTATTTATTTTGTTCAAAATATCCAAATGAATTTTTTTACATGAAAATAAAAAAAAAATGAAAATCTTAGAAACTAAAAGTTTTTTTAGCTATTTGTAAATGTGTTTTTTCACTAACCGCTGCGCACCATTGAAACACACTAAAAACTCACTTGCCTACATTATTTTGTTCAAAATATCTAAATGAATTTTTTTACACCTAAATAAAAAAAATTGAAAATCTTAGAAACTAAAAGTTTTTTTAGCAGGTTGTAAATGTGTTTTTTCACTAACCACTGCGCACCGTTGAAACACACTAAAAACTCACTTGCCTATATTATTTTGTTCAAAATATCCAAATGAATTTTTTTACACGTAAATAAAAAAAATTGAAAATCTTAGAAACTAAAAGTTGAAACACACTTGCCTTATTTATTTGGTCAAAATATCCAAAACTAAATGGTTTTTTAGCTGGTTGAAACTGTGTTTTTTCACTAACCACTGCGCACCGTTGAAACACACTAAAAACTCACTTGTCTTATTTATTTTGTTCAAAATATCTAAATGAATTTTTTTACACGAAAATAAAAAAAATTGAAAATCTTAGAAACTAAATGGTTTTTTAGCTGGTTGAAACTGTGTTTTTTCATTAACCACTGGGCACCGTTGAAACACACTAAAAACTCACTTGCCTTATTTATTATGTTCAAAATATCCAAATGAATTTTTTTACATGAAAATAAAAAAATATTGAAAATCTTAGAAACTAAAAGTTTTTTTAGCTGGTTGTAAATGTGTTTTTTCACTAACCGCTGCGCACCGTTGAAACACACTAAAAACTCACTTGTCTTATTTATTTTGTTCAAAATATCCAAATGAATTTTTTTTACACGTAACACACTAAAAACTCACTTGCCTTATTTATTATGTTCAAAATATTTAAAAGAATTTTTTTACATGAAAATAAAAAAAATTGAAAATCTTAGAAACTAAATGGTTGTTTAGCTGGTTGAAACTGTGTTTTTTTACTAACTACTGCCCACCGTTTAAACACACTAAAAACTCACTTGCCTTATTTATTTTGTTCAAAATATCCAAATGAATTTTTTTAATGAAAATAAAAAAAAATTGAAAATCTTATAAACTAAAAGGTTTTTTAGCTGGTTGAAATTGTGTTTTTTCACTAATTCTTGCGCACCGTTGAAACACACTAAAAACTCACTTGCCTACATTATTTTGTTCAAAATATCCAAATGAATTTTTTTACATGAAAATAAAAAAAAATTGAAAATATTAGAAACTAAATGGTTTTTTAGCTGGTTGAAACTGTGTTTTTTCATTAACCACTGCGCACCGTTGAAACACACTAAAAACTCACTTGCCTTATTTATTTTGTTCAAAATATCCAAATGAATTTTTTTACATGAAAATAAAAAAAAAAATGAAAATCTTAGAAACTAAAAGTTTTTTTAGCTATTTGTAAATGTGTTTTTTCACTAACCGCTGCGCACCATTGAAACACACTAAAAACTCACTTGCCTACATTATTTTGTTCAAAATATCTAAATGAATTTTTTTACACCTAAATAAAAAAAATTGAAAATCTTAGAAACTAAAAGTTTTTTTAGCAGGTTGTAAATGTGTTTTTTCACTAACCACTGCGCACCGTTGAAACACACTAAAAACTCACTTGCCTATATTATTTTGTTCAAAATATCCAAATGAATTTTTTTACACGTAAATAAAAAAAATTGAAAATCTTAGAAACTAAAAGTTGAAACACACTTGCCTTATTTATTTGGTCAAAATATCCAAAACTAAATGGTTTTTTAGCTGGTTGAAACTGTGTTTTTTCACTAACCACTGCGCACCGTTGAAACACACTAAAAACTCACTTGTCTTATTTATTTTGTTCAAAATATCTAAATGAATTTTTTTACACGAAAATAAAAAAAATTGAAAATCTTAGAAACTAAATGGTTTTTTAGCTGGTTGAAACTGTGTTTTTTCATTAACCACTGGGCACCGTTGAAACACACTAAAAACTCACTTGCCTTATTTATTATGTTCAAAATATCCAAATGAATTTTTTTACATGAAAATAAAAAAATATTGAAAATCTTAGAAACTAAAAGTTTTTTTAGCTGGTTGTAAATGTGTTTTTTCACTAACCGCTGCGCACCGTTGAAACACACTAAAAACTCACTTGTCTTATTTATTTTGTTCAAAATATCCAAATGAATTTTTTTTACACGTAAATAAAAAAAATTGAAAATCTTAGAAACTAAAACCTCACTTGCGTACATTATTTTGTTCAAAATATCCAAATGAATTTTTTTACATGAAAATAAAAAAAAATGAAAATCTTAGAAACTAAAAGTTTTTTTAGCAGGTTGTAAATTTTGTTTTTTCACTAACCACTGCGCCCCGTTGAAACACACTAAAAACTCACTTGCCTTATTTATTATGTTCAAAATATCCAAATGAATTTTTTTACATGAAAATAAAAAAAATTGAAAATCTTAGAAACTAAATGGTTTTTTAGCTGGTTGAAACTGTGTTTTTTCATTAACCACTGGGCACCGTTGAAACACACTAAAAACTCACTTGCCTTATTTATTATGTTCAAAATATCCAAATGAATTTTTTTACATGAAAATAAAAAAATATTGAAAATCTTAGAAACTAAAAGTTTTTTTAGCTGGTTGTAAATGTGTTTTTTCACTAACCGCTGCGCACCGTTGAAACACACTAAAAACTCACTTGCCTTATTTATTATGTTCAAAATATTTAAAAGAATTTTTTTACATGAAAATAAAAAAAATTGAAAATCTTAGAAACTAAATGGTTGTTTAGCTGGTTGAAACTGTGTTTTTTTACTAACTACTGCCCACCGTTTAAACACACTAAAAACTCACTTGCCTTATTTATTTTGTTCAAAATATCCAAATGAATTTTTTTAATGAAAATAAAAAAAAATTGAAAATCTTATAAACTAAAAGGTTTTTTAGCTGGTTGAAATTGTGTTTTTTCACCAACCACTGCGCACCGTTGAAACACACTAAAAACTCACTTGCCTACATTATTTTGTTCAAAATATCCAAATGAATTTTTTTACATAAAATTAAAAAAAAATTGAAAATCTTAGAAACTAAAAGATTTTTAGCTGGATGTAAATGTGTTTTTTCACTAATTACTGCGCACCGTTGAAACACACTAAAAACTCACTTGTCTTATTTATTTTGTTCAAAATATCCAAATGAATTTTTTTACACGTAAATAAAAAAAATTGAAAATCTTAGAAACTAAAAACCTCACTTGCGTACATTATTTTGTTCAAAATATCCAAATGAATTTTTTTACATGAAAATAAAAAGAAAATCTTAGAAACTCAAAGGGTTTTAGTTGGTTGTAAATGTATTTTTTCACTAACCACTGCGTACCGTTGAAACACACTAAAAACTCACTTGCCTACATTATTTTGTTAAAAATATCCGAATGAATTTTTTTACATAACAATAAAAAAAAATGAAAATCTTAGAAACTAAAAGTTTTTTTAGCTGGTTGTAAATGTGTTTTTTCACTAACCACTGCGCACCGTTGAAACACACTAAAAACTCACTTGTCTACACATTTTGTTCAAAATATCCAAATGAATTTTTTTACATGAAAATCTTAGAACACACACCCCCTGAACAAAAATAAAGTTTTATCGAAAATGCACCCAAAAATTGATTGTTGTTCTAAATAGGGACCCTAGAGGAGTTCAAAACGATGGTCCGTTAAGCTGGACCAGATGCTTCCCCACGCCCGTACAACTAAGGAAAAAATTGTATGGGATATGGAAGCATCAGGTCCAGCTTAACGGACTATCGTTTTGAACTCCCCTAGGGTCCCTCCATTCAGAACAGCGATCAATTTTTAAGTGCATTTTCGGTAAAAGTTTATTTTTGTTCAGGGCGGGTGTGAGAAACTAAAAGGTTTTTTAGCTGGTTGAAACTGTGTTTTTTCACTAACCACTGCGCACCGTTGAAACACACTAAAAACTCACTTGCATACATTATTTTGTACAAAATATCCAAATGAATTTTTTTACACGTTAATAAAAAAAATTGAATATCTTAGAAACTAAAAACTCACTTGCCTACATTATTTTGTTCAAAATATCCAAATGAATTCTTTTACATGAAAATAAAAAAAAATTGAAAATCTTAGAAACTAAATTTTTTTTGGTGGTTGTAAATGTGTTTTTTCACTAACTGCTGCGCACCGTTGAAACACACTAAAAACTCACTTGCATACATTATTTTGTACAAAATATCCAAATGAATTTTTTTACACGTAAATAAAAAAAATTGAAAATCTTAGAAACTAAAAACTCACTTGCCTACATTATTTTGTTCAAAATATCCAAATGAATTCTTTTACATGAAAATAAAAAAAAATTGAAAATCTTAGAAACTAAATTTTTTTTTGGTGGCTGTAAATGTGTTTTTTCACTAACCACTGCACACCGTTGAAACACACTAAAAACTCACTTTTCTACATTATTTTGTTCAAAATATCCAAATGAATTTTTTTACATAAAAATAAAAAAAAATTGAAAATCTTAGAAACTAAAAGATTTTTTAGCTGGATGTAAATGTGTTTTTTCACTAATTCTTGCGCACCGGGTGAAACACACTAAAAACTCATTTGCCTACATTATTTTGTTCAAAATAACCAAATAAATTTTTTTACACGTAAATAAAAAAAATTTAAAATCTTAGAAACTAAAAGGTTTCTTAGCTCGATGAAATTGTGTTTTTTCACTAACCACTGCGCACCGTTGAAACACACAAAAATTCAATTGCCTACATTATTTTGTTCAAAATATCCAAATTAATTTTTTTACATAAAATAAAAAAAAAATTGAAAATCTTAGAAACTAAAAGATTTTTTAGCTGGATGTAAATGTGTTTTTTCACTAATTCTTGCGCACCGTTAAAACACACTAAAAACTCACTTGCTTACATTATTTTGTTCAAAATATCCAAATAAATTCTTTTACATGAAAATAAAAAAATGAAAATCTTAGAAACTCAAAGTTTTTTTAGCTGGTTGAAATGGTGTTTTTTCACTAACCACTGCGCACCGTTGAAACACACTAAAAACTCTCTTGCCTTATTTATTTTGTTCAAATATACAAATGAATTTTTTTACAAGAAAATAAAAAAAATTGAAAATCTTAGAAACTAAAAGGATTTTTAGCTGGTTGAACTGTTTTTTTTTTCACTAACCACTGCGCACCGTTGAACACACTAAAAACTCACTTGCCTTATTATTTTGTTCAAATATATCCAAATGAATTTTTTTACATGAAAAAAAAAAATTGAAAATCTTAGAAACTAAAAGTTTTTTTAGCTGGTTGTAAATGTGTTTTTTCACTAACCGACTGCGCTCCGTTGAAACACACTAAAAGCTCACTTGCCTACATTATTTTGTACAAAATATCCAAATGAATTTTTTTACATGTAAATAAAAAATTGAAAATCTTAGAAACTAAAAGTTTTTTTAGCTGGTTGTAAATGTGTTTTTTTCATAACCACTGCGCACCGTTGAAACACACTAAAACTCACTTGCCTTATTTATTTTGTTCAAAATATCCAAATGAATTTTTTTACACGTAAATAAAAAAAATTGAAAATCTTAGAAACTAAACAGAGTTTTTTAGCTGGTTGTAAATGTGTTTTTTCACTAACCACTGCGCACCGTTGAAACACACTAAAAACTACTTGCCTTACATTTATTTTGTTCAAAATATCCAAATGAATTTTTTTACATGCAAATAAAAAAAATGAAAATCTTAGAAACTAAAAGTTTTTTAGCTGGTTGAAATGTGTTTTTTCACTAACCACTGCGCACCGTTGAAACACACTAAAAACTCACTTGCCTACATTATTTTGTTCAAAATATCCAAATGAATTTTTTTACATGAAATAAAAAAAATTGAAAATCTTAGAAACTAAAAGGTTTTTTAGCTGGTTGTAAATGTGTTTTTTCACTAACCACTGCGCACCGTTGAAACACACTAAAAACTCACTTGCCTTATTTATTATGTTCAAAATATCCAAATGAATTTTTTTACATGAAAATAAAAAAAATTGAAAATCTTAGAAACTAAAAGTTTTTTAGCTGGTTGTAAATGTGTTTTTTCACTAACCGCTGCGCACCGTTGAAACACACTAAAAACTCACTTGCCTACATTATTTTGTTCAAAATATCCAAATGAATTTTTTACATGAAAATAAAAAAAATTGAAAATCTTAGAAACTAAAAGTTTTTTTAGCTGGTTGTAAATGTGTTTTTCACTAACCACTGCGCACCGTTGAAACACACTAAAAGCTCACTTGCCTTATTATTTTGTTCAAAATATCCAAATGAATTTTTTACATGAAAATAAAAAAAAATTGAAAATCTTAGAAACTAAAAGGTTTTTTAGCTGGTTGTAAATGTGTTTTTTCACTAACCTCTGCGCACCGTTGAAACACACTAAAAACTCACTTGCCTACATTATTTTGTTCAAAATATCCAAATGAATTTTTTTACATGTAAAATAAAAAAAATTGAAAATCTTAGAAACTAAAAGATTTTTTAGCTGGTTGTAAATGTGTTTTTTCACTAACTACTGCGCACCGGTTGAAACACACTAAAAACTCACTTGCCTACATTATTTTGTTCAAAATATCCAAATGAATTTTTTTACATGAAATAAAAAAAATTGAAAATCTTAGAAACTAAAAGTTTTTTAGCTGGTTGTAAATGTGTTTTTTCACTAACCACTGCGCACCGTTGAAACACACTAAAACTCCACTTGCCTACATTATTTTGTTCAAAATATCCAAATGAATTTTTTTACATGTAAATAAAAAAAATTGAAAATCTTAGAAACTAAAAGGTTTTTTAGCTGGTTGTAAATGTGTTTTTTTCACTAATCACTGCGCACCGGTTGAAACACACTAAAAAACTCACTTGCCTACATTATTTTGTTCAAAATATCCAAATGAATTTTTTACATGAAAATAAAAAAAATGAAAATCTTAGAAACTAAAATGGTTTTTTAGCTGGTTGTAAATGTGTTTTTTCACTAACCACTGCGCACCGTTGAAACACACTAAAAACTCACTTGCCTTATATTATTTTGTTCAAAATATCCAAATGAATTTTTTTTACATGAAAATAAAAAAAATGAAAATCTTAGAAACTAAAAGTGTTTTTTAGCTGGTTGTAAATGTGTTTTTTTCACTAACCACTGCGCACCGTTGAAACACACTAAAAACTCACTTGCTTATTTATTTTGTTCAAAATATCCAAATGAATTTTTTTACATGTAAATAAAAAAATTGAAAATCTTAGAAACTAAAAGGTTTTTTAGCTGGTTGTAAATGTGTTTTTTTCACTAACACTGCGCACCGTTGAAACACACTAAAAACTCACTTGCCTTATTATTTTGTTCAAAATATCCAAATGAATTTTTTTACATGTAAATAAAAAAAATGAAAATCTTAGAAACTAAAAGGTTTTTTAGCTGGTTGTAAATGTGTTTTTTCACTAACCACTGCGCACCGTTGAAACACACTAAAAACTCACTTGCCTAATTATTTTGTTCAAAATATCCAAATGAATTTTTTTACATGAAAATAAAAAAAATTGAAAATCTTAGAAACTAAAGGTTTTTTAGCTGTTGTAAATGTGTTTTTTCACTAACCACTGCGCACCGTTGAAACACACTAAAAACTCACTTGCCTTATTTATTTTGTTCAAAATATCCAAATGAATTTTTTTACATGAAAATAAAAAAAATTGAAAATCTTAGAAACTAAATGGTTTTTTAGCTGGTTGTAAATGTGTTTTTTCACTAACCACTGCGCACCGTTGAAACACACTAAAAACTCACTTGCCTACATTATTTTGTTCAAAATATCCAAATGAATTTTTTACATGTAAAATAAAAAAAAATGAAAATCTTAGAAACTAAAAGTTTTTTTAGCTGGTTGTAAATGTGTTTTTTCACTAACCACTGCGCACCGGTTGAAACACACTAAAAACTCACTTGCCTTATTTATTTTGTTCAAAATATCCAAATGAATTTTTTACAGTAAAATAAAAAAATTGAAAATCTTAGAAACTAAAGGTTTTTTAGCTGGTTGTAAATGTGTTTTTTCACTAACACTGCGCACCGTTGAAACACACTAAAAACTCACTTGCCTTATTTATTTGTTCAAAATATCCAAATGAATTTTTTTACATGAAAATAAAAAAATGAAAATCTTAGAAACTAAAAGGTTTTTAGCTGGTTGTAAATGTGTTTTTTCACTAACCACTGCGCACCGTTGAAACACACTAAAAACTCACTTGCCTTACATTTATTTTGTTCAAAATATCCAAATGAATTTTTTTACACGTAAATAAAAAAAATTGAAAATCTTAGAAACTAAAAGGTTTTTTTAGCTGGTTGTAAATTGTGTTTTTTCACTAACCACTGCGCACCGTTGAAACACACTAAAAACTCACTTGCCTACATTATTTTGTTCAAAATATCCAAATGAATTTTTTTACATGAAATAAAAAAAATTGAAAATCTTAGAAACTAAAAGGTTTTTAGCTGGTTGTAAATGTGTTTTTCACTAACCACTGCGCACCGTTGAAACACACTAAAAACTCACTTGCCTACATTATTTTGTTCAAAATATCCAAATGAATTTTTTTACATGTAAAATAAAAAAAATTGAAAATCTTAGAAACTAAAAGTTTTTTAGCTGGTTGTAAATGTGTTTTTTCACTAACTACTGCGCACCGTTGAAACACACTAAAACTCACTTGTCTACATTATTTTGTTCAAATATCCAAATGAATTTTTTTACATCAAAATAAAAAAAATGAAAATCTTAGAAACTAAAAGTTTTTTAGCTGGTTGTAAATGTGTTTTTTCACTAACCACTGCGCACCGTTGTAACACACTAAAAACTCACTTGCCTACATTATTTTGTTCAAAATATTCCAAATGAATTTTTTTACATGAAATAAAAAAAATTGAAAATCTTAGAAACTAAAAGGTTTTTTAGCTGGTTGTAAATGTTTTTTTCACTAACCACTGCGCACCGTTGAAACACACTAAAAACTCACTTGCCTTACATTATTTTGTTCAAAATATCCAAATGAATTTTTTACATAAAATAAAAAAAATTGAAAATCTTAGAAACTAAAAGTTTTTTAGCTGGTTGTAAATGTGTTTTTTCACTAACCACTGCGCACCGTTGAAACACACTAAAAACTCACTTGCCTACATTATTTTGTTCAAATATCCAAATGAATTTTTTTACATGAAAATAAAAAAAATTGAAAATCTTAGAAACTAAAAGGTTTTTTAGCGGTTGTAAATGTGTTTTTTCACTAACACTGCGCACCGGTGAAACACACTAAAAACTCACTTGCTACATTATTTTGTTCAAAATATCCAAATGAATTTTTTTACATGAAATAAAAAAAAATTGAAAATCTTAGAACTAAAAAGTTTTTTAGCTGGTTGTAAATGTGTTTTTTCACTAACCACTGCTCACCGTTGAAACACACTAAAAACTCACTTGCCTACATTATTTTGTTCAAAATATCCAAATGAATTTTTTTACATGTAAAATAAAAAAAATTGAAAATCTTAGAAACTAAAAAGTTTTTTAGCTGTTGTAAATTGTTTTTTTCACTAACCTACTGCGCACCGGTTGAAACACACTAAAAACTCACTTGCCTTATTTCATTATTTGTTCAAAATATCCAAATGAATTTTTTTACATGAAATAAAAAAAATTGAAAATCTTAGAACACACACCCCTGAACAAAAATAAAGTTTTATCGAAAATGCACCCAAAAATTGTTTTCTGTTCTAAATAGGGACCCTAGAGAGTTCAAAACGATGGTCCGTTAAGCTGGACCAGATGCTTCCATACACACATACAACTAAGGAAAAAATTGTTTGGGATGGAAAGCATCTGGTCCAGCTTAACGGACTATCGTTTTGAACCCCTAGGGTCCCTCCATTCAGAACAGCGATCAATTTTTGGGTGCATTTTCGGTAAAACTTTATTTTTGTTCAGGGTGGGTGTGAGAAACTAAAAGGTTTTTTAGCTGGTTGAAACTGTGTTTTTTCACTAACCACTGCGCACCGTTGAAACACACTAAAAACTCACTTGCATACATTATTTTGTCAAAATATCCAAATGAATTTTTTTACACGTAAATAAAAAAAATTGAAAATCTTAGAAACTAAAAGATTTTTTAGCTGGATGTAAATGTGTTTTTCACTAATTCTGCGCACCGTGAAACACACTAAAAACTCATTTGCCTACATTATTTTGTTCAAAATATCCAAATGAATTTTTTTACAGTAAATAAAAAAAATTGAAAATCTTAGAAACTAAAAGGTTTTTAGCTGATGAAATTGTGTTTTTTCACTAACCACTGCGCACCGTTGAAACACACTAAAAACTCACTTGCCTACATTATTTTGTTCAAAATATCCAAATAATTTTTTACATAAAATAAAAAAAATGAAAATCTTAGAAACTAAAAGTTTTTTAGCTGGATGTAAATGTGTTTTTTCACTAACTGCGCACCGTTGAAACACACTAAAAACTCACTTGCCTACATTATTTTGTTCAAAATATCCAAATGAATTTTTTACATGAAAATAAAAAAAATTGAAAATCTTAGAAACTAAAGGTTTTTTAGCTGGTTGAATGTGTTTTTTCACTAACCACTGCGCACCGTTGAAACACACTAAAAACTCACTTGCCTTATTATTTTGTTCAAAATATCCAAATGAATTTTTTTACATGAAAATAAAAAAAATTGAAAATCTTAGAAACTAAAAGTTTTTTAGCTGGTTGAAATGTTTTTTTCACTAACCACTGCGCACCGTTGAAACACACTAAAAACTCACTTGCCTTATTTATTTTGTTCAAATATCCAAATGAATTTTTTACATGAAAAAAAAAAATTGAAAATCTTAGAAACTAAAAGTTTTTTAGCTGGTTGTAAATGTTTTTTCACTAACCCTGCGCACCGTTGAAACACACTAAAAACTCACTTGCCTACATTATTTTGTTCAAAATATCCAAATGAATTTTTTTACACGTAATAAAAAAATTGAAAATCTTAGAAACTAAAAGTTTTTTAGCAGGTTGTAAATGTGTTTTTTCACTAACCACTGCGCACCGTTGAAACACACTAAAAACTCACTTGCCTTATTTATTTTGTTCAAAATATCCAAATGAATTTTTTTACACGTAAATAAAAAAATTGAAAATCTTAGAAACTAAAAGTTTTTTAGCTGTTGTAAATGTGTTTTTTCACTAACCACTGCGCACCGTTGAAACACACTAAAAACTCACTTGCCTATTTATTTTGTTCAAAATATCCAAATGAATTTTTTTACATGAAAATAAAAAAAATTGAAAATCTTAGAAACTAAAAGGTTTTTTAGCTGGTTGTAAATGTGTTTTTTCACTAACCACTGCGCACCGTTGAAACACACTAAAAACTCACTTGCCTATTTATTTGTTCAAAATATCCAAATGAATTTTTTTACATGAAAATAAAAAAAATTGAAAATCTTAGAAACTAAAAGTTTTTTAGCTGGTTGTAAATGTGTTTTTTCACTAACCACTGCGCACCGTTGAAACACACTAAAAACTCACTTGCCTACATTATTTTGTTCAAAATATCCAAATGAATTTTTTTACATGAAAATAAAAAAAATTGAAAATCTTAGAAACTAAAAGTTTTTAGCTGGTTGTAAATGTGTTTTTTCACTAACCACTGCGCACCGTTGAAACACACTAAAAACTCACTTGCCTTATTTATTTTGTTCAAAATATCCAAATGAATTTTTACATGAAAATAAAAAAAATTGAAAATCTTAGAAACTAAAAGTTTTTAGCTGGTTGAAATGTGTTTTTTCACTAACACTGCGCACCGTTGAAACACACTAAAAACTCACTTGCCTTATTATTTTGTTCAAAATATAAAATGAATTTTTTTACATGAAAATAAAAAAATTGAAAATCTTAGAAACTAAAAGGTTTTTAGCTGGTTGAAACTGTGTTTTTTCACTAACACTGCGCACCGTTGAAACACACTAAAAACTCACTTGCCTATTATTTTGTTCAAAATATCCAAATGAATTTTTTACATGAAAATAAAAAAATTGAAAATCTTAGAAACTAAAGTTTTTTAGCTGGTTGTAAATGTGTTTTTTCACTAACCACTGCGCACCGTTGAAACACACTAAAAACTCACTTGCCTACATTATTTTGTTCAAAATATCAAATGAATTTTTTTACATAAATAAAAAAAATTGAAAATCTTAGAAACTAAAAGTTTTTTAGCTGTTGTTAAATGTTTTTTCACTAACACTGCGCACCGTTG
>NW_023503720.1:0-17354 GCF_014529535.1 Bradysia coprophila | reverse complement strand
AAAGCTTCACAAGCATAACAAAACATTTAAATTTGGAAGCTTTCAATTTTTTTAAAATAATAATTTACAAAATAAAATGCCATGAAAATAAATTCAGGAGACATAAATTTGATTCAACGTTTTATTACCATGAAATATATCAAGACTTCTCTGGTAACACTTTGAAATTGCTTATCTTGCTCTTACCTTCTTCTTTTTTCGATTAAGACGGTTAAGCCGTACTTCGGAATGTGTCCAGATATGGAACCGGTGTTATTTTTCGATTTGGCATACCCAATTCATTGACATTGTTTAATCCGTCTAAGTGGTTCATGCCAAACATATGTATAACCTTCTCATCAATATCAGAGAACTCTATTTCAAGAGGTAGTCCTTGGTTCCATTTACGCCGTATATTTCCTATTTTTTCCTTGTTTGAGATTTAATAGTAGAAAACGATTTTTTCCATTCAGTTCCAGTTTTGGTTGCTGGTCCAATTTTGTTTAGAAGACTAGCGATTTCGTTCCATTTATTTGCTTATATTTACATCCGCTGGAAGATTGAAAGGTCCCCAATAACACATAAAAACTATCAAAACATTGTCAACTAAAATTCTTTTTTGATTTAAGTTCACACGCCGCATGATCCGTTTAACTAGTCCAAAATAAATATTGAAAATGATTGTCATGAAGTCTAACTTACTTCGTTTTTAAAATACCCTACTTGGCGATGGGGTAAATGATGTAAATGGTGCTTCTTTTGTGTACCATTTCCACCATTTGTCGCATTGTTAAGTAATATGCTATTAACGACCGGTAAGAAAAAATATGTTTCGATATGCACCGATATTTACAGTTGTAAATCAATCTTATTGTTATGCACCGACATGTACCGATATGCATCAATTTCATACACCGATATGTGCCGATATGAACCAATATGTATGGATATGGATTGGTATGCACCGATATATACCACAAAAAGTCAATCTGTATCGATTCACACCGGCATGTATAGATATGCGTTAATATGCACCAATATGTACCGGTAAAAAGGGATGTGTATTGAAATGTATTAGTATGTGATAGAATCAACAACAATTTTAATCCGCATATAAATCGCAGTGTGTTTAAATTTAATTCATTAGACGTTCAGAAACATCATTGTAAACCGGCTATACTGATGCTTACAATTTCAAATGTAAACCGTCAAAGCGAAGCGAATCGAAGGTACAAAATTTAGTCCCAGACATAAAGCACTCAGTACAACGGGAGAACGAGAGATGTCGCTCGTAGATGCTATCTCAGCCGCAAACCAATGAGTCCGATTCGATCAGATGTTGTTATAATCTGATTGACAGAATCAAAGTGTTGACAGAATCATGGTCGTCCAGAATCCACAGATTCGGAATAGCTGATCCTCTGAATAACTTCTGAATGTTACTCACACTATCCATGCTCGAAGCGAGAGGTGGATCAGAGATTTGGACCATTAAAGACTACGTGTTTTCCTACGAAAATTTCATTTTAGTCTCAAGTTTTTCTTAAAAATGTTTCGACTTCGTCTGTAGCTGCACTTCCACATCAAACGGTGAATGACAAAACTGTCTGTAATCGTTGTCGAATCAACATTTCAACATGATCTCTGTCAAATATTGGTGGTCATTCTGAATTGGATTTACAAGTTCATCGATCCGGGGCAGAATGGCTTTTCACCTCCCCGTTACTATAAGTCGTACATACACCCATAGTCGAGAGATGAAACTAGTCGAAGCTGAGTAGGTCAACTGGGAAAAACAAACGCCAAACTCCGAGACGTCTATCACATCAGTATGAGTCGATTACTCTTCCAAAGTTAAATTCAAACAGAACATCCAATCGACGTCAATTCGAGCGTCATCAGCTTATGTCAAAGTGTTGTAAATTTCGTGATGAGATTCATAAACTGTCAATCAGATGTTACGAGAATTATATACCTGCACGGACTGTGCATCTCATCATGAAACATACCATACATTCCCTGAAGCCGACCTAGATGCACGACTTTTTACGGCCTCGTCCCACTAATGAATTCACGGGGATTAAAGGCAATTGAATTGGTTCGCCACTTCGAGGATTTTTTTTCCCCGCAAATTTTTATAATTCACACAAAACCAAAACAATTTCATTCTTTTTCAATTGCAAATCTAAAACCTTTCAAATGTTATAACCCAGAACCAGTGAAGCTTTGTAGTGTTACATTTCAACGATTTCAACGATTCAACTTTTTAATTTTCAAATCGAAACTCATTTATTGGTCACAAGGTTTCATTTTAGCATTGTACCTCTAATTATGATGATGAAGATGATGATGACGATGATTGATTCAATAGTTTTTAAATTACAAAACCTTGCTGCACACACAACAAAGTTGTTTTATTTTCCTGGAAGCGCAACAAAGATTGGAGACATTGCCGTATCGACGAAGGCTTTTCAGAACTTCAGACTTCATAGTTCACAAGGAACAGTTGGAATTGCTTTTCTTTCTCGTTGAGGATGAGCCGTCTATAGACATTACAGGCAGAAGAGAAGACGGGACAATGCAAAGTCGATAAACCACTGACAGAAATGCCAATCTAGAAAAATCCACTGGACCCAAGTTCCGGTGTGAATCGAGTGCAGCGTAAGTTTAGACTGCCTAAGTTTATCATTAATTGCGACCCTCACGGCAACAATCAGAGACCATTTTGCGGAAATCATTTTGCTAGACTTTTCTACATTTTCACGAATTTTGCAAATATTTTTGGGAAAATAAGGGAAAAATCAAGAAATACTTTCCCGACATTCGACCTCTCATCTTCACCATAAATTATGTCGAAAGCTGTGCCTACATACAACGACGAATGCGAAATTATTCGCCACAAAATAACCAAATGCCAAATCTTTCTATTACATTTGGCATTTGGTGTTACTTTGACCAAGGTTTGCCATTGAGATGGTGTTAAGGAATCTCGCGCCGCGACATTCACAATAATTCACAAAGTGACATCTTCCTAAAACAAAATGTGTCAAAATGTGAATTATTGTGAATGACGCGGCGCGAGATTCCTATCAACCCATTGAGATATGTGATTCGGTTACACATGACATTACCTCCGCCAATATATTTCCCTTGATTTTGACTTGATTTAAACAAAATTTCCATTTCTTTATTCGTCGTTCATACCAAAAATGGAACAAAAACATTTCTATTCACTTAGGTAATAAGCTTTGACACTATAGTACATTTTCTACCTTGGTGTATATTTTGAGAATAACTTCGTATGTACAATTGTATATAACGAGCGCCAGCGAGTGTATATACAATTGTACATAAGAAGTGATTCGAGAAATATACACCAAGGTAGAACAATGTTTTATCTCCTGCAAGCTGATATTTCATACATTAGCGAAATAACCACAAAAATTTGGATTTATAATTAATTAATTAAGCATGTTGTTTTAAAACGCATTCACAACAAAAAAAAAACATCATACAGAAAATCCTTTATTTACTTACTCACACACATATACTATCCACCTCAACATTTCGTTCAAATCACATCATTCCGACTACTCTGATTATTTGATCGATGTAGAAGTGACTAACGAACCACTACCGACACCAATTGCATCGCGTTATGTGATTTGTTGGCGTAGTGGTCAGCATGTTTGGTTGATATGTTGCTGGTCCCGTGTTCGCTTCCGCCGTTCGGCGATTTTTTTTTTTCAAATATAGATGGAAAGTAAATTTACCCTAGGTGGGTTATGTGTGAATTATCCAATCGTATAGGCTGTGGTTATGTATGTGTTTGTGTTTATATGCAGAAACGCGTAATGTATGAAATATCAGCTTGCAGGAGATAAAAACGTTTACGGTGAGAATGGGTCCGCCCTAACCAAATCATTCATTTTGGAGTTTTCCACATTCTAATGACCCCGACAAACGGTTTACGTTCTTTACATTCGTTAATTTGAAAGTGATAGAGGCTGTGTAGTCGAAATGCTAACCGCAATATTGTCATTGCAACGCGAAGAAGTCGCACAAATTTTCGATCATTTTCATAGTACAGTGGACAATAGTTAGACATAGTACAGTCGCGGAATTTTGAAAACCGACCCATTTTCTATTTCGTCGTTTGGTGGTCTTTTTGTGCATTTTGCGTGTAATTTTATGTTAATTTTATGTGGAGCAATGAGAAATTCAAGTAAAACACAGAAACAGAAAATGTGTCGGTTTTCGAAATTCCGTGTGTGTACCTTGTGCACCTTGTACGAAACTATTTTTCGTTTCGTCCATTAAATTTTCTTAAAATCTTTTTTTTTAATTCTTTCCTTGCTGCTGCGCCCCTATAAAGTCATTAGCATCGCAACCATTCATTGACATTTTCGACACTTTTTGGCACATATTTATTTTACATTGTTCTTTTTCCCTTTCCCGTTATGTTCAGCTGTTAATTTGTCTATTGAAACGCTCATCCTTAGCAGTTCATTTCTGGTTCAGATTTCCAACTGTACAGACGTTTTGTGCTAGGTGTCAGTGTCCAGTTAAACTGTAATTTATTTCGAGCCAGTGTTAAGACAGTCCTCAAAATGGAATACATCAATGAGGTAAGTTGATTTAAAATTTTAATTAAATTCAAGCCGATTCTCAAACATTTCCGTTTGCTCGGAATAACCAATTTTTCAACAAAAAAAAAAATTTCTGCTAACGAAGCTCGATCCATGACAATACGTCAACAGTTCCACAGAATGAATTTCGTCGCACATTGTGGATCTCCACCAGTTTCTCCCTTGAAATCTAAAACAAACGCGACTCATCAAAATCGGTGCACAGGAAGCGGAGATAATCCATTTTCAAAATCAACAACTTCCATACTGAAAACTCCAAAATGACGGCGTCGCAACAATGAAATTCTTTTCTGTCTATTTCCTTTAATTTTTCTCGGGAAGACGTCGGTGAACGGCCATAAAATTTTGCAGTCTGGACGGAAATTAATTGTAAAGAAAGTCCGTACAAAAATGACATTTACATGATTCATGCGTCGAAAACCCTACGTTTCATGTTGGAAGCACGTCTTTCGACGCCCTCAGCATGTAAAATCGATTACACAACTTGCGATAAAAAGATGAAAAGTCTCGTTTTCGTGTGTTTATTGACCGCGGCTTCGCCTCGAATCAACAAAATTCACATGAAAACTCTGCTTTTCATCTTTTTATCCCCAGTCATGTTCACCATCGACAGAAGTGTGTCTCCTCTTAGCTTTTGGAATTGCTATCTGCATGAATATGTCTTTGTAGGTTTGCAATTCTAAACATGACACAGTTTACATAGCTTGTAATATGAGTACAACTGGAGATGGCTCAAATTTTCGATAAATGTTCCTCCAACATGTCGAAATACACCGAAATAATTAGTAATCCGTTTCGATTAAATAATTCGACGCATTTTCATGACTATCGACTTAAAGTTCTGTTTTTCTGTACATTTTAGAGACTCGAGCGACTCGAGGCGTATCCCACGGTGTGGTTGAACAAAGTCTAATTAAAAGTGCAATGCAAAGCAATTTTTTCTCCGAATTATTATTAGTAATGATGTCCTGATCATTTTAGGCCTAAAGAAAGAAAAAAGTCGGCGAGCGGTTTTGAAGATAAATTGAATTTTATGGAGTGTCGGTTGTGTAGCATGTCCAGGTACGAATGTAGGGCGACATAACAAGTATTTTTAGGTATCTATATCCTTGTTCTGCCACCCTACATTCTTATCTGGACACGGCATGCTCAACATTCGCCACTGCAACACCTTTAGTTTTCCTCTAAATCTAACTTTTAGTCCTCCTTCTGGACGCAGAACGTGACTTTAAGACCAATGGTATAGCATTTCAGAATCAGGGAGCCAGTCCAACTAAAACATACTATACTATACCGCCTTTCCGGAAGAGTCGAAAAAATTTTTTGTTGCGGCCTAATGATGTGTAAAGTAAAGTTGATAAAAAAACATGCCTATATTGTCAGTAGCATGGCATGCGTGGTATCGTTGGAAAGCTAGTGACATCAGCTACCCGACACACAAACAAAAACAGAAAAGAATGTTTGATCCAGATCTGTTAAAATGGCATGAGCTTTCACTTCCAATTTATCTCAAAAACCGCCCGCCGACTTTTTTCTTGCTTTAGGCCTTAAATGATCAGGAGATCATTACCAACAGTAATTAAGCAAAAAAAATTACTTTGCATTACACGTTTAATTAGACTTTGTTCAACCACACCGTGATCCGAGTTTAGTAATTCTATTCAACGCTTCTGAAGAATTTCTGAGGTTTTTTTCTGAATTTCACCAGGTGATTTCAAACTCATCCCACTTTTGATGGAAACAGTCGGTCGAGTGTCAACGCATCCAAGTGTGAGATGACGCAGTTTGGTATACTTGAAGTACCATGAAAAAGATGTTTCGGGTATCCTACCAGCGCATATTTTCAGAATTTTTCTCTCGATAATTTATAAGATTCGGAATTGCAACCATTTTAGGGAGTTTGACACACGTAGTTTGCGATTTAAAGAGCGGTGCTTTAACAAAGATTTTTTTTTACTTTTTCAGAATTACGTAGAACCTGATTACAGCGATGGCAAGTCAATAAAGGAACTTTACGAAGATTTCGACGCTTATTTGAACACGAGATACATAGCAGTTCCATTTTCACACGTATGCAACGTTCGAATGGTGCCAGACTGGGACAGTCATCCAAGCATACAGCCGATACAATCAAATGAGCCCATTGAACCGGACCATGTAATGGAGCCGATTGTTATAAGCGAACATGACTATGCCATGCAGCCGGCTGAGTTAGTTGATACAGCCCAATCTGTTGAATCGAGTGATGTCATCCAGCCGATTCAACCAGTTGAACCCGCTGAACAAAGTCAACCGAGTCATCAAACCGTTGAACAAAACCAACTGAGTCAATGCAATGTCGAAATGGGTCAGCAAGCCGTGCACAAACAGGCAACGTACCCATCTAACATCATGAAGGCAATAAGAAGCTCAGGAAAGCAATGGGTGAAGGTGGAAGAAATATACGATTTCTACTACAAGATGAATCCGGCATGCAAGAACTTGGACAAAAAAGCGTCCAATAAATGGAAAAGTAGCATCCGTCACGCGCTGTCTTCAAGCGCAAAATTCGTTCAACGTGAGGTTACAGCCGGCAGCGATCGAGTCAAGCAGAAACGATTTCAATATGCTATCAATCCGGACCTGGACAAAGGGAAGAAGGCTAAAAAGCAGAAGAAAGCGATGCCGGCCACTGAATTTGAGTTTTAACCGAATTAGTGAACGATGTACGAGGACTTTGAAGTGAGGTGGACATTCATGGAAAGTGCGAAGTAAAAAAAAGGAACGAAAAGTGAGTAAAATTAAGGAAAATGTGAAGTAAAAAAGGATGATTTTCAATGTAAAAGTGGGCGATAAGTGAGTTTGCCAGAAAGGTGTTGTGTCTTATTTATACGGAAAGGTGGATTGAATAACCATTCAAAGCTTAACTTTGAATCAGAGCGTTAATCACCGCACATTCAATTTAATTAATTTTTATTTAATTTATGTCATTTTGTCATTTAATTTGAATAAAAATTTGGAAAACCATTTCTTGTGTCTCATTCAGATTCGTTTTTAGCGAGTCCAGCCCCTGCACCTACGATCGAAATATTCAATTTTTCGGTACACTATCCAGAGAACCGTATATTTCCCGCCAAAAAAGTAACTATGTCGGCCGGAGAGAGCAGCCGATAACCAAATGTTATAACTACACGCATTGCAAGTCGTGTACCTTTCATGTTTCAAGCACTTCCTTCGACGCCCTCAACATGCAAAATCCATCGGCTTCGCCTCTGATCAACAAAACTCACACGAAAACTCTACTTTTCGTCGCGTTATGCCAAAGCACCTAGCAGGTTAATAGAAAAAAATAAAGTAGTATTTTAATCGAAGTATGCGAAAATTTCCATACCTTTTTTTTCATGATGCATTGCAAAATTACCATTAAGGCTGCTAATGGTATTATTGGTACCAAAATACTACTCTATTTGACGTGTAAAAACCTCTATTACCCTGCTAGGTGCTTTGGTTATGCAAATAACTATCTCGGCCGCAATTGAGTGCGCATGATTGTTGCTGAAATTTTTGCAGACTGATTTCCTTGTGTTGTGGTTTCGTCTCATTATGATCCTTAAGGCACAACAAACCGCGTTGGTAAATCGTTATGAAAGTGGAATTTTTCAGTACACGTCGTAGGCTTGTCCTACACGGCTTCGCCGCGTTACTCTCGACACTCCTAACGCAAATAGTATAAATCGCAATTTTCATTGAATTCAGTAATAAAAGATCGATTCGCGCTCCTACCCTTACCACCAATCTCGTTCGATCAAAGCAATTGGGCATGGTATTAACGAGGGGGAAAGCACCTGAACTGCATCTGTTTGAAACTGTTCACAACTCTTTGCAAGTGCTTGTAACTCTTTGCACATCATTTGAACATCCGAGTGGGACCTCAAAAACCCCTTACAGTGGAAGTGTGACGCAAGTCCCTTTATCCACTTACAAAAGAATTGATATTCAATAAGTGTCACCCCACCGATATCACTTCAAATGTTGCATTATAAACGATATTCTCATTTTCAATTTAAATTTCCTCTTCTCATGTATGAGATGTGGCTTACTTTGTAGGATTTTCTGCGCGGGTAAAGTAGACCGCGTCCTTCGTGAAACATTGCTCTATCGACGAGTTTGAAGTTTGTTTCCCGCAATGACGGTATGGATAATGTCAATAGTCAAAATCACAAGGCCGAAACTAGTAGCAAGTATCTCGAAGTTACTTCGGCGAAGTGTCACAAACGAGTGTTATTGTGAGTAGCAGAAGGTTGTTTCCGAATTAATGAATTACGTAGCAGCCACCCAATGTAGAATGGAAAAGAAAAAGACAACGCACACCGTCAACGGGCTTTTCACTTAACCGGGAATACAAACGATGCACCAGACATAAAGCACTCAGTACAACGGGAGAACGAGAGATGTCGCTCGTAGATGCTATCTCAGCCGCAAACCAATGAGTCGATTCGATCAGATGTTGTTATAATCTGATTGACAGAATCAAAGTGTTGACAGAATCATGGTCGTCCAGAATCCACAGATTCGGAATAGCTGGATCCTCTGAATAACTCTGAATGTTACTCACACTATCCATGCTCGAAGCGAGAGGTGGATCAGAGATTTGGACCATTAAAGACTACGTGTTTTCCTACGAAAATTTCATTTTAGTCTCAAGTTTTTCTTAAAAATGTTTCGACTTCGTCTGTAGCTGCACTTTCACATCAAACGGTGAATGACAAAACTGTCTGTAATCGTTGTCGAATCAACATTTCAACATGATCTCTGTCAAATATTGGTGGTCATTCTGAATTGGATTTACAAGTTCATCGATCCGGGGCAGAATGGCTTTTCACCTCCCCGTTACTATAAGTCGTACATACACCCATAGTCGAGAGATGAAACTAGTCGAAGCTGAGTAGGTCAACTGGGAAAAACAAACGCCAAACTCCGAGACGTCTATCACATCAGTATGAGTCGATTACTCTTCCAAAGATAAATTCAAACAGAACATCCAATCGACGTCAATTCGAGCGTCATCAGCTTATGTCAAAGTGTTGTAAATTTCGTGATGAGATTCATAAACTGTCAATCAGATGTTACGAGAATTATATACCTGCACGGACTGTGCATCTCATCATGAAACATACCATACATTCCCTGAAGCCGACCTAGATGCACGACTTTTTACGGCCTCGTCCCACTAATGAATTCACGGGGATTAAAGGCAATTGAATTGGTTCGCCACTTCGAGGATTTTTTTTCCCCGCAAATTTTTATAATTCACACAAAACCAAAACAATTTCATTCTTTTTCAATTTCAATCTAAAACCTTTCAAATGTATAACCCAGAACCAGTGAAGCTTTGTAGTGTTACATTTCAACGATTCAACTTTTTAATTTTCAAATCGAAACTCATTTATTGGTCACAAGGTTTCATTTTAGCATTGTACCTCTAATTATGATGATGAAGATGATGATGACGATGATTGATTCAATAGTTTTTAAATTACAAAACCTTGCTGCACACACAACAAAGTTGTTTTATTTTCCTGGAAGCGCAACAAAGATTGGAGACATTGCCGTATCGACGAAGGCTTTTCAGAACTTCAGACTTCATAGTTCACAAGGAACAGTTGGAATTGCTTTTCTTTCTCGTTGAGGATGAGCCGTCTATAGACATTACAAGCAGAAGAGAAGACGGGACAATGCAAAGTCGATAAACCACTGACAGAAATGCCAATCTAGAAAAATCCACTGGACCCAAGTTCCGGTGTGAATCGAGTGCAGCGTAAGTTTAGACTGCCTAAGTTTATCATTAATTGCGACCCTCACGGCAACAATCAGAGACCATTTTGCGGAAATCATTTTGCTAGACTTTTCTACATTTTCACGAATTTTGCAAATATTTTTGGGAAAATAAGGGAAAAATCAAGAAATACTTTCCCGACATTCGACCTCTCATCTTCACCATAAATTATGTCGAAAGCTGTGCCTACATACAACGACGAATGCGAAATTATTCGCCACAAAATAACCAAATGCCAAATCTTTCTATTACATTTGGCATTTGGTGTTACTTTGACCAAGGTTTGCCATTGAGATGGTGTTAAGGAATCTCGCGCCGCGACATTCACAATAATTCACAAAGTGACATCTTCCTTATACAAAATGTGTCAAAATGTGAATTATTGTGAATGACGCGGCGCGAGATTCCTATCAACCCATTGAGATATGTGATTCGGTTACACATGACATTACCTCCGCCAATATATTTCCCTTGATTTTGACTTGATTTAAACAAAATTTCCATTTCTTTATTCGTCGTTCATACCAAAAATGGAACAAAAACATTTCTATTCACTTAGGTAATAAGCTTTGACACTAAAACGTTTACGGTGAGAATGGGTCCGCCCTAACCAAATCATTCATTTTGGAGTTTTCCACATTCTAATGACCCCGACAAACGGTTTACGTTCTTTACATTCGTTAATTTGAAAGTGATAGAGGCTGTGTAGTCGAAATGCTAACCGCAATATTGTCATTGCAACGCGAAGAAGTCGCACAAATTTTCGATCATTTTCATAGTACAGTGGACAATAGTTAGGTACAGTCGCGGAATTTTGAAAACCGACCCATTTTCTATTTCGTCGTTTGGTGGTCTTTTTGTGCATTTTGCGTGTAATTTTATGTGGAACAATGAGAAATTCAAGTAAAACACAGAAACAGAAAATGTGTCGGTTTTCGAAATTCCGTGTGTGTACCTTGTGCACCTTGTACGAAACTATTTTTCGTTTCGTCCATTAAATTTTCTTAAAATCTTTTTTTTTAATTCTTTCCTTGCTGCTGCGCCCCTATAAAGTCATTAGCATCGCAACCATTCATTGACATTTTCGACACTTTTTGGCACATATTTATTTTACATTGTTCTTTTTCCCTTTCCCGTTATGTTCAGCTGTTAATTTGTCTATTGAAACGCTCATCCTTAGCAGTTCATTTCTGGTTCAGATTTCCAACTGTACAGACGTTTTTTGCTAGGTGTCAGTGTCCAGTTAAACTGTAATTTATTTCGAGCCAGTGTTAAGACAGTCCTCAAAATGGAATACATCAATGAGGTAAGTTGATTTAAAATTTTAATTAAATTCAAGCCGATTCTCAAACATTTCCGTTTGCTCGGAATAACCAATTTTTCAACAAAAAAAAATATTTTCTGCTAACGAAGCTCGATCCAAGACAATACGTCAACAGTTCCACAGAATGAATTTCGTCGCACATTGTGGATCTCCACCAGTTTCTCCCTTGAAATCTAAAACAAACGCGACTCATCAAAATCGGTGCACAGGAAGCGGAGATAATCCATTTTCAAAATCAACAACTTCCATACTGAAACCTCCAAAATGACGGCGTCGCAACAATGAAATTCTTTTCTGTCTATTTCCTTTAATTTTTCTCGGGAAGACGTCGGTGAACGGCCATAAAATTTTGCAGTCTGGACGGAAATTAATTGTAAAGAAAGTCCGTACAAAAATGACATTTACATGATTCATGCGTCGAAAACCCTACGTTTCATGTTGGAAGCACGTCTTTCGACGCCCTCAGCATGTAAAATCGATTACACAACTTGCGATAAAAAGATGAAAAGTCTCGTTTTCGTGTGTTTATTGACCGCGGCTTCGCCTCGAATCAACAAAATTCACATGAAAACTCTGCTTTTCATCTTTTTATCCCCAGTCATGTTCACCATCGACAGAAGTGTGTCTCCTCTTAGCTTTTGGAATTGCTATCTGCATGAATATGTCTTTGTAGGTTTGCAATTCTAAACATGACACAGTTTACATAGCTTGTAATATGAGTACAACTGGAGATGGCTCAAATTTTCGATAAATGTTCCTCCAACATGTCGAAATACAACGAAATAATTAGTAATCCGTTTCGATTAAATAATTCGACGCATTTTCATGACTATCGACTTAAAGTTCTGTTTTTCTGTACATTTTAGAGACTCCGAATTATTACCGTACCTGGACATGCTACACAACCGACACTCCATAAAATTCAATTTATCTTCAAAACCGCCCGCCGACTTTTTTCTTGCTTTAGGCCTTAAATGATCAGGAGATCATTACCAACAGTAATTAAGCAAAAAAAAAAAATTACTTTGCATTACACTTTTAATTAGACTTTGTTCAACCACACCGTGATCCGAGTTTAGTAATTCTATTCAACGCTTCTGAAGAATTTCTGAGGTTTTTTTCTGAATTTCACCAGGTGATTTCAAACTCATCCCACTTTTGATGGAAACAGTCGGTCGAGTGTCAACGCATCCAAGTGTGAGATGACGCAGTTTGGTATACTTGAAGTACCATGAAAAAGATGTTTCGGGTATCCTACCAGCGCATATTTTCAGAATTTTTCTCTCGATAATTTATAAGATTCGGAATTGCAAACATTTTAGGGAGTTTGACACACGTAGTTTGCGATTTAAAGAGCGGTGCTTTAACAAAGATTTTTTTTTACTTTTTCAGAATTACGTAGAACCTGATTACAGCGATGGCAAGTCAATAAAGGAACTTTACGAAGATTTCGACGCTTATTTGAACACGAGATACATAGCAGTTCCATTTTCACACGTATGCAACGTTCGAATGGTGCCAGACTGGGACAGTCATCCAAGCATACAGCCGATACAATCAAATGAGCCCATTGAACCGGACCATGTAATGGAGCCGATTGTTATAAGCGAACATGACTATGCCATGCAGCCGGCTGAGTTAGTTGATACAGCCCAATCTGTTGAATCGAGTGATGTCATCCAGCCGATTCAACCAGTTGAACCCGCTGAACAAAGTCAACCGAGTCATCAAACCGTTGAACAAAACCAACTGAGTCAATGCAATGTCGAAATGGGTCAGCAAGCCGTGCACAAACAGGCAACGTACCCATCTAACATCATGAAGGCAATAAGAAGCTCAGGAAAGCAATGGGTGAAGGTGGAAGAAATATACGATTTCTACTACAAGATGAATCCGGCATGCAAGAACTTGGACAAAACAGCGTCCAATAAATGGAAAAGTAGCATCCGTCACGCGCTGTCTTCAAGCGCAAAATTCGTTCAACGTGAGGTTACAGCCGGCAGCGATCGAGTCAAGCAGAAACGATTTCAATATGCTATCAATCCGGACCTGGACAAAGGGAAGAAGGCTAAAAAGCAGAAGAAAGCGATGCCGGCCACTGAATTTGAGTTTTAACCGAATTAGTGAACGATGTACGAGGACTTTGAAGTGAGGTGGACATTCATGGAAAGTGCGAAGTAAAAAAAAGGAACGAAAAGTGAGTAAAATTAAGGAAAATGTGAAGTAAAAAAGGATGATTTTCAATGTAAAAGTGGGCGATAAGTGAGTTTGCCAGAAAGGTGTTGTGTCTTATTTATACGGAAAGGTGGATTGAATAACCATTCAAAGCTTAACTTTGAATCAGAGCGTTAATCACCGCACATTCAATTTAATTAATTTTTATTTAATTTATGTCATTTTGTCATTTAATTTGAATAAAAATTTGGAAAACCATTTCTTGTGTCTCATTCAGATTCGTTTTTAGCGAGTCCAGCCCCTGCACCTACGATCGAAATATTCAATTTTTCGGTACACTATCCAGAGAAACGTATATTTCCCGCCAAAAAAGTAACTATGTCGGCCGGAGAGAGCAGCCGATAACCAAATGTTATAACTACACGCATTGCAAGTCGTGTACCTTTCATGTTTCAAGCACTTCCTTCGACGCCCTCAACATGCAAAATCCATCGGCTTCGCCTCTGATCAACAAAACTCACACGAAAACTCTACTTTTCGTCGCGTTATGCCAAAGCACCTAGCAGGTTAATAGAAAAAAATAAAGTAGTATTTTAATCGAAGTATGCGAAAATTTCCATACCTTTTTTTTCATGATGCATTGCAAAATTACCATTAAGGCTGCTAATGGTATTATTGGTACCAAAAATACTACTCTATTTGACGTGTAAAAACCTCTATTACCCTGCTAGGTGCTTTGGTTATGCAAATAACTATCTCGGCCGCAATTGAGTGCGCATGATTGTTGCTGAAATTTTTGCAGACTGATTTCCTTGTGTTGTGGTTTCGTCTCATTATGATCCTTAAGGCACAACAAACCGCGTTGGTAAATCGTTATGAAAGTGGAATTTTTCAGTACACGTCGTAGGCTTGTCCTACACGGCTTCGCCGCGTTACTCTCGAAATTTCACTCCTAACGCAAATAGTATAAATCGCTATTTTCATTGAATTCAGTAATAAAAGATCGATTCGCGCTCCTACCCTTACCACCAATCTCGTTCGATCAAAGCAATTGGCATGGTATTAACGAGGGGGGAAAGCACCTGAACTGCATCTGTTTGAAACTGTTCACAACGCTTTGCAAGTGCTTGTAACTCTTTGCACATCATTTGAACATCCGAGTGGGACCTCAAAAACCCCTTACAGTGGAAGTGTGACGCAAGTCCCTTTATCCACTTACAAAAGAATTGATATTCAATAAGTGTCACCCCACCGATATCACTTCAAATGTTGCATTATAAACGATATTCTCATTTTCAATTTAAATTTCCTCTTCTCATGTATGAGATGTGGCTTACTTTGTAGGATTTTCTGCGCGGGTAAAGTAGACCGCGTCCTTCGTGAAACATTGCTCTATCGACGAGTTTGAAGTTTGTTTTCCCGCAATGACGGTATGGATAATGTCAATAGTCAAAATCACAAGGCCGAAACTAGTAGCAAGTATCTCGAAGTTACTTCGGCGAAGTGTCACAAACGAGTGTTATTGTGAGTAGCAGAAGGTTGTTTCCGAATTAATGAATTACGTAGCAGCCACCCAATGTAGAATGGAAAAGAAAAAGACAACGCAACACCGTCAACGGGCTTTTCACTTAACCGGGAATACAAACGATGCACCAGACATAAAGCACTCAGTACAACGGGAGAACGAGAGATGTCGCTCGTAGATGCTATCTCAGGCCGCAACCAATGAGTCGATTCGATCAGATGTTGTTATAATCTGATTGACAGAATCAAAGTGTTGACAGAATCATGGTCGTCCAGAATCCACAGATTCGGAATAGCTGGATCCTCTGAATAACTCTGAATGTTACTCACACTATCCATGCTCGAAGCGAGAGGTGGATCAGAGATTTGGACCATTAAAGACTACGTGTTTTCCTACGAAAATTTCATTTTAGTCTCAAGTTTTTCTTAAAAATGTTTCGACTTCGTCTGTAGCTGCACTTTCACATCAAACGGTGAATGACAAAACTGTCTGTAATCGTTGTCGAATCAACATTTCAACATGATCTCTGTCAAATATTGGTGTCATTCTGAATTGGATTTACAAGTTCATCGATCCGGGCAGAATTGGCTTTTCACCTCCCCGTTACTATAAGTCGTACATACACCCATAGTCGAGAGATGAAACTAGTCGAAGCTGAGTAGGTCAACTGGGAAAAACAAACGCCAAACTCCGAGAGTCTATCACATCAGTATGAGTCGATTACTCTTCCAAAGATAAATTCAAACAGAACATCCAATCGACGTCAATTCGAGCGTCATCAGCTTATGTCAAAGTGTTGTAAATTTCGTGATGAGATTCATAAACTGTCAATCAGATGTTACGAGAATTATATACCTGCACGGACTGTGCATCTCATCATGAAACATACCATACATTCCCTGAAGCCGACCTAGATGCACGACTTTTTACGGCCTCGTCCCACTAATGAATTCACGGGGATTAAAGGCAATTGAATTGGTTCGCCACTTCGAGGATTTTTTTTCCCCGCAAATTTTTATAATTCACACAAAACAAAACAATTTCATTCCTTTTTCAATTTCAATCTAAAACCTTTCAAATGTATAACCCAGAACCAGTGAAGCTTTGTAGTGTTACATTTCAACGATTTCAACGATTCAACTTTTTAATTTTCAAATCGAAACTCATTTATTGGTCACAAGGTTTCATTTTAGCATTGTACCTCTAATTATGATGATGAAGATGATGATGACGATGATTGATTCAATAGTTTTTAAATTACAAAACCTTGCTGCACACACAACAAAGTTGTTTTATTTTCCTGGAAGCGCAACAAAGATTGGAGACATTGCCGTATCGACGAAGGCTTTTCAGAACTTCAGACTTCATAGTTCACAAGGAACAGTTGGAATTGCTTTTCTTTCTCGTTGAGGATGAGCCGTCTATAGACATTACAGCAGAAGAGAAGACGGGACAATGCAAAGTCGATAAACCACTGACAGAAATGCCAATCTAGAAAATCCACTGGACCCAAGTTCCGGTGTGAATCGAGTGCAGCGTAAGTTTAGACTGCCTAAGTTTATCATTAATTGCGACCCTCACGGCAACAATCAGAGACCATTTTTGCGGAAATCATTTTGCTAGACTTTTCTACATTTTCACGAATTTTGCAAATATTTTTGGGAAATAAGGGAAAAATCAAGAAATACTTTCCCGACATTCGACCTCTCATCTTCACCATAAATTATGTCAAAGCTGTGCCTACATACAACGACGAATGCGAAATTATTCCACAAAATAACCAAATGCCAAATCTTTCTATTACATTTGGCATTTGGTGTTACTTTGACCAAGGTTTGCCATTGAGATTGGTGTTAAGGAATCTCGCGCCGCGACATTCACAATAAT
>NW_023503719.1:0-18523 GCF_014529535.1 Bradysia coprophila | reverse complement strand
AAACCAGCAGATCGAAGGAGAAGCAAGAAAAGCAAGAACGAGAGCTGACAAACTACAAGCAGCAAATGTCAACTGCTCAACGAAAGATTGAAAAATACGTTGCCCATGTGCAATCCATTTCGACAAGGTGGTACAAACTGAACGAGCAAATATTGGAGCTCAAAAGGAGAATGAATTTCTGAAAAGTAAATTGCGGCTCGCTGAATCTAATCCACGCGAATCGAGACTATTTTCCACCACCAAATTTCGGTAAGAAACCATTGTCGCCCAAAGAAATCAGAACACAAAAATCGAAACTCATTCCGACTGATTGTTCGTCAGGTTCGAATTTGAAAATCGAAATGGAGGACGAACTGGGTGAGGTCTTTAACAACACATACCTGGCTGATTTAAAGTCCGGAGCAGGGAGAACGTCACCAGTTGGCAGAGAATCTATCAGGTAAGACCGATGCCTATCTCAATCGACAATTAAATTTTTATCGCCACAAAAACCATCGCCTCTCTTAGACAATCCGAACTGCGTCAGCGAAATTCCATAGCAGCCAGACATCTGCGAAGTACATATGCGGCCCAGTATGGCGATCAGAATTTGAAGGAGGAGGACATTTCAGTAAGTTCAAATAATCCAACGAAAATGGAAAAAACTTTTACCGTCTCTGCGCACACTTTTGACTTTTAAATTGTGATTTTTAGTAAATTTTATTTTTTTTTTGTGTAAAATATGATAAATTCTCGACGAGATGATTAGACGATTAAAGAATTTTATGACCAAATTGATCGGCTAAAAGTTTTTTTTTATTTCGGAAACATTTTCTATTTCGCTAGCTGCTTTTACATCACCCGCATTCATTTATCATTTAGTTCGTCACACCCTTCATTCAACCACTTTTTTTGCTTAATTTTTCCTATCCTAATCCCTATTCACATCATAGCTTATCGTAATAGAATCAGTAGCTTAGACTAGTCGCTAGGGCGTTAAGTAATTCTATCATCACACTCCTTCCCACATCTCCCAAAATCCCCAAATATTCCTATAAGTCCTAGAAGTCCCCAACGTCCTGAAGTGTCGTCTCATTTTTTTTTGTTATTCGACCAAGTTGCAATGAGTAAAGTCCAGTTCTTAACGTTGTTATAACCAAAGTTCATAAACCACTGAAGGTAATGCAGATGACATGGCACCCAAGTTCCGGGTTAATTCCAGTGCAGCACTTACGATTTCAATCGTATTTTTGAAGCATTGAAACACGTTCCCAACGTTCATGCTATTCACCACATTCCATCAGTTCAATCGCTAGCGCTACAACAAGCGTATTTTGTTGTCTTGCGGCCAGAAAATACGTCATTACTGACTCAAAACCGATTTTTCGCATTTTCTGAACATAAGACAACAAAGTCTTGCTGGGAAATTTTTTGTTGAGGCGTATGGGGCGCATTCCTCGCATCGACAAAATGAAAAACGATTATCAGCGTTACAGTCGGAGGCAGTGAAATTTCAGCATGAATTTGCTTCAGCTGTTTTTCAGCTGATCGACACAAATACAATCAAAACTGTTTGTACTTGTTTATACGGTTGAAGCTGCTACACGATCGTGGTAGTAGTCAAACTGTATAACAACCTATTAACAGTTTTGATTGTTTGTGTGGATCAGCTGAAAAACAGCTGAAGCAAATTCATGCTCAAATTTCACTGCGTCTAACTGTAGGTGTCCGAAAATCTGAATTTTAGTTTGAAGAGATCGTCCAGAAACGATGTACGTCTTTAGAGTGAAGGTTGATTCTAACAATCCCTGAATGCAGTACTTCGTTTGTTGAGAGTCGTATGGCTGATTTTTGTATTTGGCTGCAAGGAAAAACCAGTTTTGTTTGTCCTGCTGATTTCTCAGATGGGTTTACGAGCTTCAATTATTTGAAAACTGAACTTGAGACTAGTACAATCCAGTTGCACACCAGTTGCACGAAACAATGAAACATGAAACAAAAAATCGCTCCACAGCAGTGAAGCACCGGTATGACTTCTCTCACTGACTGCAGTCATGGAACGCACAGGATCGCATTAAGAGTTACAACGCCCTGTGCCATTACACTTTTATGAGGTGGTTAAAGGAATGCGAGCGAAGCGAGTGAGAAAATTTTGCGATTTTTTACATTCAAAAAGTTTTGTCTCACATCCCAGCGCCATTGAGTGCTCCTTTGGATAATGCGGCACTGGGACCTTTCAGGGCGTGTAATACTTTATAGGCGAAGTGAAGAAATTGAAATTTCTTCGAAAGACCTTCGTGACGAACTCTCATGAATCGGAAAGTGGAGTTAAGCTTTCAGAAGCGTCATGCATACGCCAACAAAATCCATTACTTCATTTGTGCAACGTATTTCCCACTTCTTAACTACAAAATCTATTACTTCAACAGTTTTACATAAAAGTTAAGTCAACTTGGTGCTTAAACTATCAATTGTCCTTAACAGATGCCGTATTTCAACGACAGCATGTTCAGCAATCAGCTGGACGTCCGTCGCGGAACACTCTATCAACGACCGGACCACCGACGCCCAGTAAAAATGGTGGCCGATTATCGTTCGGTGGCAGTACAATCAATGCCAGTGATCTCTTTCCAAAGGACATATTGCGAGAACAGAACACCACCGCCAAAACTAAAACAACGCCCGGCAAATTGATGTCAATGTTCTCATCATCAAAACATAAGGAGGTAAGAAGTTAGTTTGTGCAAGTGGTGCATGTTTTCACATCCGGCAATGGGTTCGGTTACTGACGCTCATCTTTCATCATTCAACTAATTTGTTATGTGGGTTTTGTCGTTCTGTCTTTCTTGTCTTGATTTTTGTGTTCTGGCTGTGATTCAGTTCATTGGGATGGGGAGTTCATCAATTGATTACGGAACAAAAACCGAATAGAAAATCTAATTTAGAAAAAGCATAACCGAGATGCTGACTATGTTACCCCGAAGACCAGCCATTTAAGGTCCTGGAAGGCGTACACTTGTCATTGCGGCAGTTCCTAATGTAAGTGGTGCTACAGTTACATCATTCATCAAAAACGTCCATCTCATGTCCCATTCACTCAGTCGTGTTGTGTGTTCGTCCTACGGAGGTTGTTCCTCTGTATATTGCGTGTCCTTCTCATCGATACATTTTCACATCAAACTTCCCCTATCTGCAGACCGACGTACGCAAAGCGATAACTAGACCGATCTATGCAGCATTCACGTCGTCAACACCACGGCAAAAGTCCAATTGGGGCCAGAGAACGTAAATCCATTCTAGCAATCAAATTGAATTCGACCGACAGTGATGACAATGATGTCGCTTCAATTGTATCCAATGATTCGTTATTGTCAAAGACTGGCGACCGACGACGATCAATTACACACCGATTTTCCATCATATCAAAATCGAAGCGTGTCTCCGCTGTGTCGAACTTGATCCAAAAAAATCGGCTTGAATATCGCAAGAAAAACCATTCCAAGCGTCAGAAAGGATTCGAACAAAGTCGGGAAATATTTTTGAAAATGGATGACGATGACGACAACAATTTTCAGATGGTTTTACGCGAAGACATTAGCTACGCACAGCCAGACAAATTGTTCACATCGGATCTAAGGCCGTCGGAGAAATTCGAAGTTCTAACTAAGTGTACGATATCCGAGCATCCGTATTCAAAATGAACCAACGGCAATCGAAGCAATTGAAGTCACCGAAAGTTCATTGACATCGTCAGCAGCGTGTCATTCGAAGACAATGGGTAATATCATTATACATGGGAAGATACCAAGAATTACGGTGAACGAAATACCGCAACGGGAACTGATCCATTACAATCAGCGATCCGGTTCAATATGGTTGAGGCTAATGGATTTGACGAAGAAATGTTTCTTTGGTTTAGTCTTGGTAGTGGTATATGCCAGCTACGTCATGTGGAATTTGTTGAGTCGACGAAATGAGTAAAGATTTTCAGACTTCTATGTGACAGAAAGAATCATGTTTGCTTTTGCAGTTCAATAAAAACAAAAAAAAAGTTTTCAAATTTGATGCGGATGAATTTCACACTTGACGAGTGCGTCCCGTTGCTTTGGCAAACATCAGTCAATCTGAAAATCGAAAGGAGAATTTTCTCACTGTAAAACTCCCGCTTTTCAATAATTTTCTAACTGAGGAGACCCCCATGTCTCCTGAAGTTCTCCATCTCTCTTCAAGAAAATCACTGAAAATCAACGGAAAAACCTTAAAATCGTGTAAAAGGGCTTGAAAATCCTTTGAAAAAGACAAAAAAAAGTTCTTTCGAATCCTAGAAAATCTTTAGAAATTCCTTCAGGGAATTTCTGTTAGACAATTTATTTGCAAACAGAATATACGATCCCTCAGATAAAAAGTTTCTCAAATTTTGGTCACCATCTTGGTCACAATTAGGGTGGTGCTGAACTTTGGCTCGCGAATGTTTAGCGATTTGTTAGCGAAATTTTTTGCTACGAGACGAACACGGCCAATGAGGCAACTTTCGAGTGATGAAGATAAGGGTGTCCCGAGGAGCATTTCAAAAAATATCGCGATGTCATTTGCGAATCAGAAATCAATCGAAAAGAGAAGTCTGTATGTGGTATGTGGTGTGCCCTTTGGCTTTATATTTGTAATGCTTGATAGATCTACCGTAACCTGCAGAAGAAACTTAGCGACACATTTGAACAAAATAATTCTTTTGTTTAAATTTGTCGCTAAGTTTCCTGTGCAAATTACGACATAGATAGAGAGAGAGAGAGGGTGAGAGAAAATATTGGAAAAGTGAGAGACTGTGGTTCGAAACAGACAGTTTAAAAGAGAGAATTCGCTCAGTCTCGCTGATTTATTATATTTTTCTAGCTTTGATGTATTGCGTAAATTTCCATTCAATTCAATGACAAAAAATGAAACAAACCATAGCACTGCTACACATCAGCGAATTAGCAGAGCTGTTGACAAACTCACGTTTGTTATTCGTACATATCAACAGACGTATTCACGGTCTTACATATTTACATATTCTTTGAAACGATCTATATGTCTAACAGGGCTTGATGCACTATGCACTTGACGAACTAAACAGGTTCCGAAAACGTATGGATGAATGAATGAATAAATTTATTGAATTGAAGTCGAAGAAACGAATGGAATGAATGACAGCCTGGTGAGTCCATTTTTCGTCATCGGTGACACTCTATATGATCCTACTTCCTACGTGGTAAGTTTTCTTCCATTCTAGACAAGAAGTATAATACTTAACCCAACACAACACGACCTTCGTTAAATGTATAATTTCTCAATTTCTCAAAATTTAATTGAAAAATCAAAGACTTTGACGTTTCATTCGATTAGTCCATCTATTTTAAGTTAAAATACCAAAGCATAGCTCAACCTTTCTTCTTATGATTTTCATTTCAGAATTCAACTCCAAAAAAACGCTTGTCAATTTTTAAGAAAAAAACAAATTTGTAAGTAAAATTCCGGTCCATCGATAGGTTTTATGAACTTACTGGACCCCTTTACCCGTACGGTACAGTGTACACAAAACAGTCAGTGTAATATACGTATTTAAGTGATGCTTTTGTAACGTAGCATTTAAGTAATTTCCATGAAAATATTCTTTGCAATAAAGAAAAACTAACAAAAAATGACAAAATGAGTTTTCTTGTCCGCATGCAACGCATATGACCGTAATGGTAAAGAATGGAGATCCCAGACCCTATTGACGAATTCTACATTAACGGATGAAAAGATGGAACTCGAGAAGCGACATGGTGGCGCCACCGTCTCTTGAGTTCGTTGATTCTAAGGTTCTGAAAGAACAGATTAAGACAGGTTACGAAGGCGGTGAAACACAAATTTTGGCAAACAAACAAATTTGCCCAAGAGGTATAACATCGAGATTATCGTTCTAGGCAGATAAAATATCTTACGTAATTGCTTGTAAGTAATTGTTTTGGCTTGTGTGATTACACCTTCCGCTTTCGGCTCGTTCCGCAAAGCTCATACTTGTCAAAACAATAAACTTACAAGCAAGGACGTAATATACTATTACATGACTAGTGATACAAAGTTGTGAATTTTGTTGATCCGAGGCGAAGCCGAGGTCAGTAAACACACGAAAACGAGACTTTTCATCTTCTTATCCTGGAATATTTAATGAATTTTACATGCTGAGGGCGTCGAAAGTAGTGATTGAAACTTGAAAAGTACGGTTTTGGACGCATGCAGAGTGCGAAAAATATTTTTATAAAGTTGACATTTCACACATAATCTGAAATGATAGTGTTTAACAAAACATACGATCGTGGTCAACTCAGAAGTACAGAACTACGAGACTTTCGTTTTTATCCTTAGTTTTGAAAAGACCTTACATGCTGAGGATATCCAAAGAAGTGCTTGAATTATGCAGCACATTAAATAATGTGATGAAGCGATCGTAAACGGTCGTTTACTGAAAACTGCCACAGCGCCATCTTCAGGTACAGGTACAGAAAATTTGCTGGAAAGTGCTGATAACGTCAACCAGATCCATGTCCTATTGCGATTGCGGTTGCTTAATAAATCTCGTTGCTTTCCGGTAAATTTGAGGTGCTTTAAATGACGCTCAGTCCTAAAATCTCATCTTTAATGTTAAAAATTCAAAAAGGTTTTCTGCTAATCTCGATACAATCGGATAGATCCAATTAGTCGAAGTCATTTCACGGTCACAAAAATTAATCGGAAAAAGGGAAAACCATCGTCACTGATGAGTAAAAATCGCTGAACTACTCGCCACAAAAATCGAGACGGTGAGAGCTTGTTTCGACTTTACCTTACAAAATTGGTGGATAGTGATGTTGTTCAGAAGTCCAGTCAATGCTATAGGCCTAGCAGTCATCCGTTTTGCATCCATTTTCATTCCGTTTTGCCTCCATGTAGATACTTGACAGTTGTCATTTCCAACAATAGGCTCTATTGTATAAAATGTCAAATGTCATGTACATAACGAAGGCGAAACGGAATGACTGTGATTTCAGACTTATTTTAATAGTTCTAATAAAACATGACAACCCTAGATATCAACAATGCCTCAAACGCAATCTGATCTCAGATTAAAAATTTCACGCGTAATATTCAAAATACCGAGACCCAAGGTCGATAAAATAGAAACATTTTTAGTCAACAGATGGCAACCACATTACCTCACGGTTTATGCAATGGCCAGTGTAATGCGAGAGTTTGATTGGCGCTGTCACACGCATTCGGTTCCGTAAAAATTGTTTGACTTTTAATTTGACAACTCGGAAGGAAACGCTGAATCTCGTCTTTTATATTAGCAAATTCGCGAGTGTTGTGTTTGTAAACAAAAAAAAGTATATTACCGCGACTGTGTTATCCGTGCCGGATAGGTTGTGATTTGAAAGAAAAAAGGAAAAACAGTTCAATGAAACAAGCAATGAATCGATCAGGTAAGTCATAAAATTTTTGTTGAAAATGTTCGTTGAATGTTTACATTTTAAAACGATGAGCGTCTGTGCGGTCTGTGCCTTTTTCTCTGATCAGTTCAGCCAACTGATACATGAAATTTGGTCAATGTAAATAAACAACTCTTTTGCTGCTCGTGTGTCTCGATGGTTCTCCATAATATGTAAATTCGGTAAATTCTCTTGAGCATGAATCAGTCAGGGTCTGAAATCGACATTTCGAAACCCCAAAAAGTTACTATACCAAATGCATCGACTACATTTCTCTCAACGAATTTGTTGTTGTATTGTTAATGTGCGCTAGGTCAATATGCCGGCACTACCAATAACTAGTTATGGTTTCTTGTGTTCAGTGAATGGTAATTTGGTTTACTATTATGAGGTCAGAGGGTACATTTTGTTACCTGCTACAGTCAGTTACCACGTCAAGCAGTATAACATGAATGTTAAGTTAAACGAGTGTTTAACAACAATTTGTAGATATGTCGACGTACCATTGGCTACATACCTTCCGTCAATTCAGGTTGAATTTAGAGTACAAAATGTAAACAAAACTTCGGATTTTCGGTAAATTGAGGTAGTATTAGGTCGAAATGCTGGATGTTCATTGAAAATGTAACACTTGGCATTTGGTGTGCAATTCGGAATATTAATTTTCACAACGCAGGCGAGAAAATAGTCATTTTCTCCCCTCCGTTGAACCTTTGGAAGCCTGCGTTGCGAAATAGTTATTTGTCCAAAGAGACAAGAAAAGTTGGAAATTGCATTTTCTCTGGTGAATTGTGGCCCCTTGCTATGCTCTGGCCACACTCGAAATGTAATTTCCAACTTATCTCCCCTAGGTTATCAAATAACTATTGGATGCACTTGCTCGCGGTGGGACCCAAGGCGACCCAAGTGGGAAATTTTTATGATTATTTTGCTCGAGGGACGAAAGTAGACTTGGATTGGAAGAAAACAGAGCAATGCGGATCAAATTTTGGCCCTAAATTCGAACGGCTCGGCTCGAAGTCCAATCCGAATCTGCATATGGCAACAACACTAGCTGATCTTTTCTAAGAAAATTACCCGAAAATCCGGAAATATGAACAAAAAATCGTCTCGCCTAACACACTTCAACTGCATATCGATCAAAATCTAATAAAAGATTTATGAACTAGAGACCCACTTTCCTGTTGCGCCAGCAGAATGATGAAAAATTTATTAAGAAAACTGAAAGAGAATTGTTGGTCAATCAACCTGCAATTGATGGAGGGTGGCATACTCTCTGGAAATTTAAATCAATTCTCGGTCGGTTACTTGCACTAAAAACGAACTCGATAAATTCTAAGAGAAACGCAATTCACCTGTCCGTGTTTCCGATGAACAGTTGCACCAAAGCAAAAGATAAAAATTGTTTTCTAATAGATATCTACACCGTCTGTGGAGGCTCCACACTTTTTACATGGGTGGAAGGAAGAGACTATTGTTGGGAAAACGTTTTCCAATCTGTTCCCATTTTTTTACGAATTTTTTCAAAATTGGGCAAAACTATGGGAATTTGTGGGAAAACATTTTCCTGCTAGTGTGCAAGACTGAAGAGTTTGATATTTATGCCACAGTTTCAGAATACAATTTGATTGCAATCAAAACCAGTTTAATGGAAGAGTTTATGGTTCCGATGACTAGATGTTTAAGAGTGATATCGCGAAATCTTCGAACAACTTTGGGACAAGGGGTCACGGATATTATTGACTTATAGCTCATTTGATTCGTTGAACTTTTGCGAGTAAAACGTAGTACTACGGTTGATGTCATATATTTTGTTGTCGACGCTCGAGGTCATGAAGTAAGGGTCTGCTAAAACAGGCCCAAAATCGTTTTCTCGCGACTAGTCGAGTAAAATAATTTTGGGAAAAAAACTGTTTTAGCTAGTCTTGTAGGCCTTGAAGAGACGTACATTTTGAGTATACACACCACCAGGACCATGTTGACCTGTTGGTGATATCAATCATTTTAGGTGAAAAGATAGGTGATTTTCCCAAATCCCTGACCGGCTTCAGTGACAAAAGTCCAAGACATTGTATGTATGGTGAGAGAGCCTAGTCTCTGTAGTACCATAATATGGAAAAACATCCTTGGATAAGTTTCACTGCAAACGGTTGGACCGACTTTAGTGGAAGTCCACCCCAAGTCAACAAAATTTTATCCCTTTCTTTCGTTTGTTTTTCGCTTTTTTGAGGTTTTTTATGCGGCTATTCATTTATCATTGCTGAAAAGAGTGAGATCTGAGATCAACTGAAATAAAGAATTTTTTGATGTATTCACGTGGTTCTTATACTCTTGGAACCCAAATTTCGATCTATTTGGACTATTTTCTATATAAAAGTGGGGTATGAAGCATTTTTGGACTTTTTTGAAGGTATTCAATATTTATTTTCAAGAAAATTGTTATCTGAAATGAAGTAAACTAAAATAAAGAGCTTCCTCGATATATCCACGTTGGTTACGTACACTACGACTTCAAATTTCGAACGTTTTATGCATATATTTCGACTATTTTTCAGTAATCGAAAATCGTAGCAAGCCTCGACTTCTTCGTGACAAGTGTGTAATATATATTATCACATAAGCGAAAACGAGACAACAACATAGACCTGAAGTGTAATTTTTGAATTAAACTTCTAGTTAAGTAATTTTGACATCCGAACATCGCGCGTATGTGATAATAGTATACATTACTATACCAGTGAAGTAATTTGATATCTCGTATCCAGATGAGTAAATGTATCCGAGGGCTTCAGCCCGAGGTACTTTTACTCATCGTGATACGATGTATCAAATTATTTCACGTGTAAAGTATGGCGTTTTACTTTACGAGCGAGGGAAAGGGTCTTCACTAGTGAGGGAAAGGCCACATTACCTCACTAGTAAAGTAAAATCAATTTCATTCGCATTACCGACACTGAAATTCAATGACTGTTTATTGACAAATCATACCCTTGAATGTGTGTTTTACAGGGCCGCACTGGCCATATGGTGCAATCGGTCAGGCCCGATTGTGACTTTCATTTTGATTAAGGCCAGTTCATACTCGCATACATTTTTGCGATATATGCGACCATGAACTGGCCTCAAGGCGTTAACAGGTTAAATTTTGCACTTCTCGTTCTTGATCTTTCTTTCTGGTAACCGTGATGTGTTGACTGATCCCTTCATCTCGACAAGATTGTCAAAATTTTGACAGTTATTGACGCATACGACGTCAGGTTTCTCATATCGTCATCTGTGTGACTCGCCATTTTTGTGTTATCAAGTCTGAATAATAAGTATTGACGTGTCGAGAGCTAACGGTTTCTTCTTGGTTATTGTTTAAAGATTGAAATGATTCGGTCTAAAATTTTGCCTTCAAATGCAAGTGAAACTCTGCAATCCAAACTTTACCCTCTTACACAAAGAGCAAAGTTTTAACTCAAATTTGTTACAGACGCAAATCCCATTTGAATCAAAATCGCCCGCATAACAATGTATCCAAAACGTCTCGTTTCCTTTCTTTGTCACATTCGTTACCATATTATTGCAAAAATTAAACCTCAAGCCATGCTATAAAACGTTATTAACTGTTACAGAGACCCATATATCCACTCGCATTGCTTGCTTTAATAGGCGAAAAAGAATGAATGGAATATAATTCTGATGTGTGTCACACACAGAGAGTCAATAATATTTTTCGCAAAACTTTTTTTTTCCTTGTTTGTGTTGTGCCTCTAAAATTACACCATTTTCGGCGAATCGCTGCGACTAAATTTGGAATGGAATTTCATCTTTTAATGTCTTTAGCAATGCAGACACGCGCCGTCATTTAAATAAAAATTTAGACAAAAAATATTGCGCACTGGATTGTGATGGTCAGAGGTGGTCGTACATTCGTCAATGCAATTGTAGTAGAATTTCTGCTGCAGCTGTATTAGAAAAGGCTTGAAGTATTGAGCGACATAACGGAATTCAAAATGAGCCCAATTTATTTTACATACTCGCGGGTCAAAAATCGTTCTTTTAATTAAATTACCTGAAAGTTCGGTAAAGACAGCCTTAACATGTAAAATCGATTGCAAAATTCGAAATAGAAGTGAAAAATCACGCACTCGGCTTCGGCTCGGATCGACAAAATTCACTCTTTTCAATTTTTTATCTCTTGTTATGTACAAGACATGTTACACAATAGGACATCCATAAATCCAGTATTTTTTTGATGATTTTTCGACCAACCCTTGTACCCATACCAGCCTTAGTATACCTATCACCAAACGATATAAATCTCCAAGAATATTCTAGAACGTCAGAATCCGGAGCGATTCCCGGTTTAAGTTAAGTGGGAATTACACTGGTGCTAGCGAGAGCAAAAATTATGTGATCATCACATTGTGATGTAATTGCATATCCTTCGCAACAAATTCCCATTTAACTTAAACCTTCGCTCTTTGGGAATCGCTCCGGATTCTGACGTTCTAGAAATTATTTTCTTGGAAATTTGGAATAAGGACCGAAAACTGCACAAGTTCTCGACTTGATAACTGACATGAGTTAGATACGGATTGGTATCGTTCTCGAAAAAATGTTTTAAGGAAATTTTTTTTGTCAAATCTCAAATCAAAGGCTGCGGGTCCTTCGTCTGACCCGAATTTATAAGCAGACCTTTGATTATATTGGTGTGCAACGCATACTATTACAAGCAAAAAATTCGGTATCCTCGCTACCTCGTTACCGGGAAATATTTTCGTCAAAAATTTGGTTAGCGGGAAATCCAACCTTCGACGAACAACCGGGAAATGCATGGACCAGAAAATCCGTAAATCGATTTTTGGTTACCGGGAAATGTTGACTCAGTTACTGGGAACAAAACATTAATCCATGCCCGAATACAAACGCATAAAACGAATGCGTAAACGATTGTAACGGAATTTAGGTCCCTTCGTTGAGTGTATTTGCCTCCACTGATCCTGTCTGGTTGACTTTACACCTCGTAAAATAAATCCTCTAACCCAAAAGGGTAGTTATTCTTTCAACCATTCCATCTAACTCAGAGAAATGATAAGTTGGCCTGTGGCGAGATAGAAGGAACATTGGAATGACAGTTGGCTTCTATGGGAGAGGATATGAGAGAATTTGTGTATGTTACTCTCTCACATTCTCTCCCATAGAAGCCAACTGTCATTCCAATGTTTCCATAGAAGCCAACTGTCATTAGAATGTTCCTTCTATCACGCTACAGGCGTACCAACTTATCATTTCTGTGATCTGAACCCTGTATTTGAACCTTCAAATGTTCGATTGTGAAAAGAAGTAGAAAATTTCAGACCAAACCAACCCAACTCGCATTTCGAACAGTCTCGCATTTTTCCAAAGAGCACTCTCCTCTTGTTCATGTTATACAAGGTTGAATTTGGAGAGTCTTCATCTAATTCCAAAATAAGGCTCAACTATAGGAGTGTCGACTCGAGATGACATTTTCAATATACCAGACTGACAAAGAACGATGTCCTTCTCAGATTCTTGTTCTGCATCGTATCGAATTTTCGAGACAGATCGGTTGTTCGCAATAAAAATTATTTCGTCCCAGAACGAAAACACTCTAAGCCACACAAATCGACTTGGTTGTTACATATCGCTTCGATGTACATGCCGCAATAAATATTTATGTCGAAATTCTACTAAATTCTTGTTGGTTTTTCGGTGATTCAGTGGTTCTGTTTACGATCTTTTTTAACTTAAATTTACGATCGCTGAAGTGTTATTATACATTCTCGAAAGTGCTACTGATTGTTGCATTTTCATATTAACTAGATTGATGTTTGTACCCGCTCGGGTTCAAACGTCAGAGGAAATATAAGTTATTCACTCCGTAGCACGTACCAAAAAATATTTTTGTTTTTCTACGTACAAAAGTGCATGCAAAGTGCCCGACCTGTCGCTGAAAAGAATGCAGATTAATCCATTCAATTTAAACAGAGTAATAGACAAAATTGTGCTTGACTCATATGCCACCCTTCAAAGCAGCGTATTGTTTGACTTAACCCTTATTACAATTTACCTTTCGCTTAATCCCTTCCGCAAAGAATCTTCAGCATTGTTTTACTACAAGTGCGCCTTCTATCACTCTTCGAAATGACTGAAAACAATGAAAATTATTGTGTGGGATCATGTTACGCTCGAGGTTTCACTCTCTCGTAATGCGTATAATGGTGTAAAACGATGTAAACAAATAGGGGAACAGCAGCCATTCATGTACTTACTGGTTGAAGTTTTTCTTGGTATTTTTTTTACATTTTTTGTAACTTCAATTGACGTTCATCTATTGTTTGTTTGTGCTCGTGCATTTCAGTTGGACTTTTCAGATTTTTTGTGATTTTCTCATGGAATTTCATTCTGTTTCAGTTCGAGAGAGGAGCATTAAGCGACTCTTGTCTTTAAGTTCTCCAAACAATTATTTTATTGAGGGGCCAACCCTGAAACTGAGCGGAAACCAAATCACCATCGTTCTACTTCCAGAGAAATGTTAAGTTGGTACACATGTGGCGAGATGATAGCTGGCACCCATGAGAGAGAATTTAACCAATTTTGTATGAAATACTCTCGCATTCTCTCACATAGGTCCCAACTGTCAATGAAAGTAGATAAGTAGGTATGGCCAGTCCATACAAGTCGGAGCACATACGGATTTGCATGACGCCACCTCAAACGAACTTATTTCTAGTGGAAATTTGCACTAGAAATGAGTTCGTTTGAGGTGGCGCCATGCAAATCCGTATGTGCTCCGGCTAGAACAAATTTGAACGTTTGGCCATACCTATCTATTTACTTTCATTGCCAACTGTCATTCACATGTTCCTTTTATCTCGTCACATGCGTACCAACTTAACATTCTCTACCTACTTCTTATAATTCAAGCAATTCTTTCGACGCTCACAGCGCGTAAAATCACTGGGATATCGTGTGTTGATGTACCTCGACTTCTGGGATCAATACAATTTACACGAAAGCTGTATCGAAGTGGTATTGCCTGAGAAATGTGAATGACAGCATGTGAATGACAGCTGACATAATGTGGGAGATAATGCAAGAGAATTTCGTGAAATTCTTTACCGTAGGAGCCAACTATCATTCAAATGTTCCTTATATCTCGCCGCATGTATACCAACTTAACATTTCTTTGGGTGTTTCTTTTTAGGTGTCGGGACATATCTACACTGTCAATATCGTCAGTAACGATATTATCGTTTTCTGGACGATATTATCGTTTCTGACAATATTGACCGCGCAGAAATGATGCCTCTCTGTATCGCACATCAGCCAGTAAGAAACACATTTTACTATCGAAATTAGGCTAACCGAAAGGGTGCCTAATCTACCAATGGAATAAAAAGTATGAAAACAGGAAATTGGTCTGATATTCGATAATTTTGGATCATTAAACCAAATTTACATTTATGTGTCATAACAGCCCACATGCCAGACATGTGTAATAAAACATTTTTCTGTTTGTATATCGAATGGGTGACTCAATTAATCTGTAAATGTGAGAAGAGGATTGTGATTTAAAAGAAATAAATTTTTCGAATTATCTTCCATTTCATTCACCTATATCGATCGCAACGGCTTATACCTTTCATGAACACAATTTCACGGTATAAAATTCATTTTTTTTTTGGATCAAGATTAGGACGTGCCGCCACTCCATTTATTTTATTTTTTCGAACTTTTACATTCTGCATTCATGTTCGTACCACCAAATGACACGAATGGATAGAATCATAGAATGGACGGGAAGTGAACACAATCATAAACAGTTCGGAAATATAGTTTCGCGTGATTTTCCCATTTGCAACGTCGAATGAGAATTGAAAAGGCAAAAAAGCGGAAAGCAATCGATAAAATTGTTAGCCTTGTTAGGTTTTTAAGACTTCTATGTGACAAAGGTAATTGCAGTAAAAGCTCATTTTTCAATAACATATAAAACCGGTGGACTCATAGTCATATTATGGAAGAAATTCCGTCCTTATTTTCGATATCCCTTCACCCGATTCCACATATTTCGTAAAATCAGAAAGTCTTGACGAAATCACGTTTTGTTGATATTTCATCTGATGACAGTTCGGAGGAGAAATCATCTATTTTCTCCACCGAATTGTCACATTGATTTCAAAAATGTTAAGGTAAATTGATGTTTTCATTTCGTGTAGAAAAACGGTCAATCGCACATAAAAAACGCTGTGTTCACCTCGAGCCAGGGCCTATTTTGGTAAATTGTATACCAAATTTACTGAGATTTACTGAATCTATCGAAACAAAAATTCTGTAAATTTCAGTATATTCGGTTATCAGGCCCTGCCTCGGGGAAACATCGAAAATTGAACAATCGAAAATCAGAGCCATATGTCATTCAAAACTCTTGCTTCGCTCTGGCCGCAAAACTTCTCTCTTTAAAATTTCGTATTTTGTTTCCTCGATAAACAACTACCCATTCAGTTAACTTGTCAAGGAATGGTTGTGCGTAATGCTAATTTAACTCTATTCTAAAAGAAACTCAAGTTTGTCATTCAATTGCTGATGTCATTCATTCATCCACTTTCAAACAGTTTGCTTTTATTATCTACATACCTTTAACACTAATTGTTTTAGAAACAAATTACTGTGAATGTTTGCTTTGACTTTGTCATACATTTAAATTGAATAAATAAAATTTCCCGGTACCAAGTGCTTATTTCCTCATTGTCAAATTAGTTGGGGACAATTTTGAAGCACAGACAAATGATGTGGGTGCACTAAAAGTCGAATTTTGTCTAATGCATGCCCCCGCCCCCTACTCTAGTCACAGTTATTGTCAATCAAATTTGGATATAAAATTGCTTCAGCTGGTCCATTCATATGGTTTTTATAGTCAAACGAGCGCGCGTGGTAAAACCTTTAGCCTTATGAACAAGTAAAGCACACATATGGAGTGTGATCGTGTGAGTGAACCAACTGAAGCAAACTTAGTCACAATTCGGTTTACATAAACGGTACATCTCAACAGAGAAATGATAAGTTGGTATGCCTGTGGCGAGATAGAAGGAATCGAATCTGAGGTTAAAAATTGTGTACGGTATGGGATAGAATTACATACAAATTCTCTCAAGAGAGGTGCCAATTTTTTCGACATTCTCCTTCTAATCTCGCCACAGGCGTACCAACTTATCATTTCTCTGCCTCTCAATAATAACACTTGTGTTCACCACTTTTCTTCCAAAGTTCTGAAAGAACAGGTTAAGACAACCACGAAGGCGGGTGACACCAAATTTTATAAACAGATGGTGTGAGAAATCAACTTAAAGAAAATATTTTTCTTGAAAATTCAGAATTTTGTTTTTGTTAAGTTCCATATAAACTTTGCAGCCGTTGACGCAACTGTGTGTCACCGCCTTCGTGATCAACTCAGAGTTGTCTTAACCTGTTCTTTCAGAACCTTGTTTTCTTCCACGTCATTCGAGTCAAAATGGAATTCAAATTTTACTCGGTGCAAATGAAGAAACGGATGACACTGTCCCCACTTTTTATTGTTTTCATTCAAGAATAATATCGGTAGATGTCTTAGGAAAACTGACAGCGAGGTGGAACAAATTTATTTTGTATTTTTTCAAATAATCTACGCCCAGAAACGGATATATTCCACGGCTTATAGTCTGATTCCTCTTCAAATAACTTGCTCAAAGAGCAGAAATATTTAGACTCTGTTGTACACATTGTTTGTGCAATTCCTCCTGAAGGAGTTATGGCTCTGAAAAGTCAAACAAATGGCGATACAATCATTGAATCTGTTTTATTGAAAATATCTCAATGTGTAACAATAGTAGATTACGTCCTTGTTTGGAATTTTATCTTTTCTTCATTTTTTGCCCAAAATCTCTGGATAAACTAAATCTTTTACCTCCGCAACTTTTTCGGCTGTAGTTGAGACCTGTTCCTGTCGAATCCACGCACCTATATACTTGAAAATCGGCTGTAAGACATGTAAATGGCTTCAAAGTTAGCGGTTTTTTTTTGTGTTGCCACTCCGGAAAATTGCCATATTTCCGCCTTTTTGTTTTACAAAAAACGTTTTTCCATAAACGAATATTTTTATCAGTAATAGTGACTGAAATAATCTAGAACTTAGAATATAGTAAGAGCAACACCCCGGCAAGGTGGAAATTCTGGGTTCAGGTCCCAGTCGTGGCACCAAAATTCTATTTCAGATTTCTTTTCATTGATTCAATTTCTCTTACTTCACTTCAAATTCTTTTTCCATAAAATTTAGGTATTTGATGTACCTTTCTACCTTTCTACCGGTTCAGGAAAAAATTTTGTTCCACAACTTTGATGATTTAACGAAAAAAAAAATGAAACCTCGAACCCCACAGGATGACAACAGCGTCTGAACGATTACGGCTTAGAGTTGTTAATCGATTCACCCTATTCGTCGTAATTTTTGCCTTTATCTGCTTTCGAACATCAGGTTGCGCTGGATCGTCGTCAATTGAAAAAGACCGATAACAAACAATGCAGATTGTGAAGCTGCTATTAATACGGCGTTGTATCGGAATATATCTCAGATTAAATGTTGACGAATTGTATTGAGCTCAATTTGAGTGTAATTAACAGAAATTTGTTTAGTTTTTGAACAATTGAAAGTCAGTTCAGTGTGCAACATGTAAGTAGAAATTGTGATAAAAGTGAAAATTGGCACGAAATTCACTGTGTTTTGAACAGGAGTTCGCGTACGATCATTCTCATCATTGCAGTTCTTCTGGTTACCAATTATAAAACAGTAGACGGAATTGCTCTCGATTGTTCGTATGGAATGGTGACGTTTACTACTGATTTAAGCGTATATGCGTGTACAGCTCGAGTATTGTTCGACAACGTTGACGGCGCAGTAACAGCAATTTTTGGAAGTCATCAAACAGGAAAAGGACATGAAGATGTGGGCGGAATAATTCTGGAAAGCCAGAATTTATCTGTTTTTCCGACGAATATCGAATATTTCTTTCCAA
>NW_023503718.1:0-23349 GCF_014529535.1 Bradysia coprophila | reverse complement strand
TTAGGACTAATAAAATGACTTAAGCTCAATCCGAATATGGTTTTATTACGAGCAAAAGAATTTAGATGTAGTTTCCGAGAAAGTTCCAAACAGAATGAACAAAGTATGTTCACAACTTACTAGATTGAATATTTAGTAGATTGCTACAATCAACATATTCACTCTGTCCACATGTGTTATTTAGACACCTGGGGAGGTTTTGCATGAGCCAAGGCGAATGTTATAACCCCATATGTCTAAATAAACATTTGGACAGAGGTGAATACGCTATTTTATCTACCGACGGCGAAATAATAGCATTTTTCACTGCTATTATTTCACCTAGGTAGATAAAAATATTAACTCATCGACTCATTTCATAATTTATAACCTGTTACAGACGACAAGCATATGACCAGTATTATTATCGGGTCTATTACTTCCTTCTATCAAAGTATTTTTAATCTGTTGATGTCAAATCTTGTACTTCATTCTTTTAACATGCATTTTACTATAAATAAAGGACCATACTACCAGAAATTGTCATTATTTTTGTCGTTGTTATCTATAACAGATGACAATAAAACAATATGGTTCAATTTAAAAAGAAAACTATGATTTCCCGCAAATATAAAAGCACAGTCGCTACACTCTAGTCGTTTTTCGTGTTATTTTTGTTTATTTTTCTTTTCTTTTTTATTTCTTTTATTTTGAATAAATTTTCCGTTTTGCTCTTAGAAATATCACAAAGTGTTCCAGTATCGATATTTAATGAGAGAAGTTTATCATACGAACCGATTGTAATATATTATTCTGTTAGCAATAATTCATTCTCGTCACCGTCGAGCCAACCAGTTATGCTTCGGCCTTAAACGTGAATGGATAAAAATATTTATATTGGCTTCACTTTTAATAAAGTACAATATTTTTGGTTGTTGAGTGTATATAGTGTAATGTGATGGAAAAACCAGTTTTTTGACAAGTGCAAAAATTGGTTGAAATTATCTCGCGCCGATTTTGCGTACCCGAGGTACATAACTTAAGTGAAAAAAATAAAAATTGTTTTCATATATATGCGTGGCATGTAGATCTACATATACTTGTTTTAAGTGTACTCCCCATAACTACTTGTGTCGATAATGCAAATTTATTTAGTGAATTTAAAATTTATGATGTTTTAAATGGAGGTCAATAAATATCACAATTCGACGGTGCATTGGATTAAGTATATTTGACCACGAAATGACGATATGGCACATTGTTGAATCGTTCTGCCTTTTTATTTTATTCCCAAAACGAATAAAAATTGAGTCACGTGTTTGTATTACATTTCGTTATTTATTTACGTTTTGTTTTTGTTTTCAAACTCACATGAGCGAAAAATATTCTGATGACTATTCGAATAGTCTCGATCCCGCGATCATTAATTATATTCGAATATTTGCTGCTTTTAGTTTCAATGGAAGTTAGTCTACGAGCAATTAAATTCCATTGAATTTTGTTAATTATCGAGATTTGATTTTTTTTTTCTCTCAAAAGATTTTAATTGTCTGATAATTGGTTGTGGATTTATTCGTAAATGCATGGTGGTTACGCATACAACCTTCGAAAATTAATGCAATTTAAATCCGATTCGCAGCTAATATACTTATATGTTTGACTGTTTCAATGAGAATTCAATCGATTTTCAAGATTTAATCTTATTGTTTCTGAAAAAAAAGAACTCAACTCATTTGTGTTTGATTGATGGTGGAACTAATATTTTAATGTTTGTATTTATATAGACTTTACTTCTGTTGATGTAACAGAATGATAGAAAATCTTTTACTTACTTTTATCAAACATTTTCATACAAAATATCTCATTTATTGATGCCGTTCGCTGTCGACAGAAGTTCATTCATTCATTTACCTTTCAATTTTACCTTGAGACAACATATTCAGAGTCATTTTTCCAAGTTCTTATTTATGAAAAAAATGCTTATTATGTCTTGCATTTTAACGAACTATTCTTTGCACTCAATTCGTGCAAGAAATAGGTAATGCAGTTGCTTTGTGACACTAATATTTCATGTGAAGTTCATTGTATCATTAGCAATGTTAGCAATATAATGCGAAAACTATGATACATCTGTAAGAGGAATTCTTCCCAATTGTAAGTTAACTGACACAAATCCAGACGACATATTTTTTATATAGATTCCTCTCCTCCTTTATTCAATAGTAAAACGCTAATTGATTACTCAGAAATTACTGATAAATCGTGCTAGTATCGGTCACGAATATTATAGATTCACATGACTAATCAGATATTTTATTGAATCCTTGTATTACGTAGTTAAATTAATTGTTCCAATGTTTATTTATCATAGGCCGTATAATAACTTGGGTATGTGGTATTTCAGAAAAAAAATATGATCGGAAACACTAATCACAAATTCTCAGCTACTAACATTGCACTGAATCAAGCACGAATAAAACAGAATTTGTAAGAGTGATCTCCTCGACATAGCAGCCAAAATCTACAGTCCAAGACAGATTCGTAAATAACTGTTGTAAGGCTGATATAATTCTACTGCAATTTCGCAATTTTATAATATAAATAGAGAGGTAGATTTTCCGGTAAAAACATCTTTTCGGTTCTATGCAACTAATAAGGAAGGACTGCCTCTGAAGATATTTATTATCTTCACAAACTGCAGGCATTTGGAGTTCTTTTAAAATCACATTGTTACAATAGATGTTGAATCTTTTACTTCATTAGTTACGACATTCTTTCTGCTACATAAGCCTCGATCTTATACATTATGTCGGTAAATGTTTCTTAGCCAGTGGTTCACTTCGATTTGATATTGTCATAAATTCGAACAAAGAAATTATTTTCATGCAATTGGTCTAAGTATACGACCTTTTTATTTGAGTTTTACAAGATTTTCAAGACTTTGTTCTATTTTATTTCCACATTCAACCTGCGAATACAGCAATAAATACATTGCGCTGTTATCAATAAAAAATATAAAAAAGCAATTGCCTATCTTTATCTTATCATTGGAAAAATTTAAGTAACAAGGTAATAAACAGTATAGAAATATAGTTAAAGCTATAGATATATACCAACCATATGATGTTGGTGTATAAGGTATATTTTTAGGTATTTCTAATTTCACATTAGTTCACTTGCTATCTTCAGATAGATTAACCATGCAAGTTTCGTGCGGTTAATAACGTATTATATTACATGCGGGCGATTATTCTAACGACGACAATACTAACTTCAGGTAGCTTACAATTACTTATTATGTTTATAATGAACTGACTGCAAAAACATGTGATTTGTAATGTTTATAGTGTATACGGATGGTTGTAAAATTTTGCGATTAGATTCAGTGAAGCTATTTTTGCTTGTGGTAAACGTAATATGAAACGCAGAAAATAATTTTGTACATTTTGAACTTGAGAATGCATTGAAATACGAAATTTTATTAAAAATGTATATACATAGAGAGGAAACTAAAATAAATACAGAACGACTTGTTAACTAAGTACATGTTTGCATACCGCATCAGGCTTGTTAAAATTGTAAATTAGTGGTCGATGGAAATAGATTGCGCTTGTGAATTAAGCTGACACGATCATTTTTTGTGAATTAATTTCCTTTTACCACATAAACCAAACCAAATAAATCTCTGTGTACATTTTCTTAAAAAATTAACAGCAACGAGACATTAATGCTTTCGTTTTAAAGCTAATAGACGCTCTATTTAACGAGCGACCAAGTCCATATTTTACCAGGGTCTTATTAAGTAGCAGCAAAGTGTTATCAATTTGTTAAGAAAATTGAAGTACAAGATTTGAAATCAACAGATTAAAAATATGTTGATTGGTGGAATTAATAGGGAAGATAATACTGGTCATATGCTTGCGGTCTGTAGCAGGTTAAAGTAACCACACAAAAATATGACTAGAATTTTCAATTTGCATTAAAGACAAAATTTGAACTTAATAAAAATTGTTCTCTACATTGTAGCAATTAAATCTTTTTCAACCAAATCAGAACATCAAACAATCATCGGTAACGATTATATTTATTGCATCTTTCAACCTCTCCTCTCTACTCTAATTCAATTTCCATTTTTATGAAACAATTGGCATTCTTAAAACTACTGAACAATCATCGATTGGCTTTATACATTTCAGTGTTACATTAAGTGGGGCCCATGCCAATGTGTTCATAACTGGATATTTACTATTAAGTTTTAATAAATACTTACCATAACTTACAAAGTCGAAACTTATACCTGTTGCTCAGTGTATTTTATTTCACCACACTCGGCGGTATTGAGTGGTTTAAGCACAAGAATTCATGCTAAGTAAATAAATAACGATATGCTAAACACGTGAACAATTAATAAATATTGAATTTATTAAAAAAAATGTATTCGTAGAATGAACCTAGACTTAGACGCATTGAATAATTTTTTTGTTATCGTCACAACTTGTTTTATCTGTTTATAAATTTTGATTTCTTATCAGTCAGTGGAGAGCTTTTGTTCGGAAAAATGTGATGATAAGACACTAAAAATGCAGACAATGTTAAAGAAGAAGACACTAATACATTCGTCTTGAAAAGAAAAGTGGAAAAGTTTTAAACAAAATACTCTATCTAGTAAACGAACTTTAAATTAAAGTGAAACAAAATCATTATCTAAAAAAAAAATATTGGAAAAACGAGTCAGTGATATTTCAAATAAAATTAGATGTTTTTTAAAATGTGCCGATGCTGTCAAAGGTGAGTCAAAACTATATTTAAGTTACAACCAACTTCCTATATTTATTAATTGTTACGGAATTTCATTGAGAATATATTTCGCTTATTTGATTATTAATAAGTAAAGACCTTTCAGCACAACTAAGAATTTAAAGTGACTGAATGAATTCGATATGCAGCGCAATTTTCGTGTTTTTATTGATGAATCACTTGTTGAAGAAATTCAACATTTTGACTTGTTGATTGAAATGTCTCGTTCGCTCCATTATTTACAAATTAAAATTTACGCCTCAAATACCGCAATCTTTGTCGTGATCGATAATATTTAATTCGGGAAATTCCGCGACAAATGGAAACATCAAACTTGTAGGAAAATGAACTCCTCTCGCTGGCATTCCTCAGGTGGGTGTAAATCTTTCTCATCAGTTTCGTAGTTTTTTAATCGTTTAACAACGAATGCTCATCTTATTGCTTTTCTTATCAGCACAGAGATATTTTTCCTCGCTGACATACATCAATAACAATGCACAATTGTTTAAACAAATTGAGTCAAAGACAAATTATTTACCGGTGTTTCAGTTCGATGAATCAACTCACCGATATGGTCGCTCTAAAATGTTGACAAAAATATGTCAAAAAACAGATTCGCAAACTTGAAACTGAATATCGAAAACACTTGTTACTTAACCCCTTACGGACGGACGGCTATTATCATCTGTTATTGAAAACTCCTACAAAAAAATGAGATCTAGCTAACGTCGTCTTCCTCTTACTATTTAAGGAAAGGGTTTTATTTATTTTTAAATTGTTAGATCAAACACTTCGATAGGATAAGGATGGGATAAATGGGTCGAGTCCGCGGGAAGTCCACCTAGGCCACCATGGGGTACTTCAATTGATATGCCTGTTGTCTGATAAAGGTTAAAGGTCTGTTATGATATCTACTACATTCTTTCAGTTATTTTCTAATTACGACAAAGCCACAGCCTGAGTTCAGTCCTTTATATGATTCATAATTGTCCATTTGCTGTCTTCGAATAGATATTAAAGATTCAGTAGATGTATGCCATTACAGATATTTTTTTTAATTTATTGCAGTTGCTGGGAGGATTTTTACTGGAACTGCATAGAGGAAAAGTTCTGCTATGACGAGTCTATAGGTAATTGGTTGAACCATTCAATTAAATTTATAATAATTTGACTAAGATAAATAAATCTGCAACAGCAAACTACAATCCTGAAGAAGACGATTATTATACAAAAAATAGCAACGGATTTTTATCGACTGACACCAAACAGGAAAACAACAATTCACCGGTCTGTATTCAACCTGGTAATAGTCGCTTACAGAGAAACATATCGCAGAGGTGAGCCCACTTGAGAATGCGACTTTTCCATATATTTTTTTAACATTGTAATATTACAGTGCTAAAATCCATGAGGATGACTATCGTCAGATAGCAACAAATGGGCCCATGCTAGCACCAGAAATTTTGGCTGTATTTGCCAACTCACAAATTTTCCACGATCACCAACCGCTAAAGAAGGCTGTATCGCCATCAGTGCACGGAAAATCGCCGCTTGAAAATGATTCTAACAAATTACTGAAGCGATTGGAAGGTAACCAAATGTAATTCATCGATACATTTTTACTGAGAGATAGAAATAGTAAAACGAAAAAAACATTTTCATTAGACATTGTAGACAACGGTTTAATTTAGAAATTAGTTTGGATCAGTCAGACATTTTTTTTTAAATTGAAAGATAAGGCTAGCAGATCCTTTATGCATTAACTATCATAACTAAACGCATGTTGATTAGTCAAATCGTATATCACTCGACATAGATTGACTAAGACTGGCTTAGAGATATTAGATAAAGGAAATAATAAAATTATTGCTAAGTAATGTACTCATTCGAGGGCAATAAAAATTGGAGTATGAAAACTTCTGCAAAATTCATTTATTTGTTCTAGTCGGAAAACCTTACAAATTCTACTGTTTTATCATAATGTTTTCGGGTAAATCATTCAATTTAAGAATCATTGTTTGTTATGTTATATATTCTGTCATTCAAAAGACTGAATACTAAGATTGGTACAAAGGCTGTTTGTCTCTGCTATCGGATTCTTTTTCTGATTACTACATTTTAGTGACTTTAAGACCAAGATCACTTTCCAGAGCAATTGAACAAAATATAATCAACGATCGGTGCTCGTATTTCCTTAATGTTTCTACGAATCAAACTTTGAACGCTTTTTGATTCAGTTTTTTTTTGAATCACAGAACAATATAATCCGAAACATGACTCGAAAATGGATGATTTTAGAGATGCGTTGTAATTTCACTGTCTTAGTTGATCGATTCGTAAACGAAACAGAAAATCATTTTACATTTCGTCACACAAAACACTGGTCTGCACTTTTTATAATCTCATCATTATAATTCTCGGCATTTTTGATAATTGCATGTGGCTGTGGATTTATTTTTCAAAAATTTACCGGTGTCTAAAGGTAGGTGCCTGTAATAGCAATTGGAAGCTTTTTAGCAATAAAAATGTGTGTTGTAATGCATTAACTCTCAGCTTTTTTTATATATTTTAAATTGTATCATTCACTCATATGATGGGCAATATGTATCAGCAACTAATCCTATGTGAATTAACGGTTTTTAATCATTCAATACTTCAGACAACGCTTCACAGTGTAAATCGTATACAAAATTTTAATTGATGAAGGAGGAAAGCGTTGATTCTTTTACTGACTTCTTTTAAAACATTTTACGATGATCCTCTTGCACCCAACTAATTTATTTGTTGATATCGACCGAAGAGTTTGTAAATAAGCTCTCTGGTGAAGAACAAATCTCAATTTTGAGAAGTTATCTGTTTCGCTAAAAGCACTAAAACCAATCATACTGCACTGCAGCTAAGTACGTTACGATGTTATTCGAACGCAATGCTTACTTCTGTGAGCTTTTCGAAATTCCATACTCTCATATTTCCGAAAATTTAAACTTTAAAGCTCGCAAAACTCAGCGAATAAAGATTTTCCTCAAAGTCATTCATAAAATGAAATTTAACCTTTCTCAGACGGCAAATATATCAGTCGTGGGTCTATCAATTTGTTTCATCTATCAAGTGTCATGAAAGTCATACAAAATCTTTAAATTTATTTATATTAACATCCATTTTGCCATCATTATAAGTTCACATGAGTCAGAGGTTGTCCGAAAAGGTTAACCTTTATATGTTTTGCCTCGCTTGCAGTAGAAAAGACGTTTTATAATATTTTTTTCTAATTTAGGTGATGGAACGTCATCTGCAATCAAATTCACCATCGAAGCTCCAAGTTCATCGAGCGGTTCGTCGTTGGGTGCATCAAAGCAATTCCCCTCCATCCCGGAAGTGGATGACGAACAAGACGAAATCGTTCTACGACCGAGAGCAAGCGATGACGTTCAAGTGTTCCGATCACCGTTGCTGAACAAGCGATTGCGAAGTGTGCAAAGTGTACCGTATTTTTCATTTCGGCCGGCAAGCGAAAATGACATATTCACCATATCGGGCACGAACTCAAATTCTATTGGTCAGATAAGTATGACACCGGAAATACCGTCGATTTCGTATTCAACGTTGCCAAAGAATTACGAAGATACTCCAACCATTGAGAAGTATAAGGAATCGGTCAGTTTGTATAGCATTCAAACGGCGAATAGTGTACGCGATTCCGAATTCGATTTTTCTATGCCAAGATATTTTGGAAAGTCTGATATTATTGCACAAAGTGCTGACAATTTAACGTCGCCGAAGAGTTCGGGATTTCAATCGGGAGCGCAAGCAAAACGAGTGGAGAAAAGTAAAAGATTGAAATTGTTAAGAACCTCGCTACCGCCATTGACCATACATTTGGGGAAGAGCAACAAGGATAAGGGCATTGAATAGGACTGCAATTTATAAGTTTTGTACAGATTTTATTTGAGTAAGAAGACCACTGAAGTATTTTGCAAGTTGTACTTAACAGCAATTTAAGTTTTTAATTTGTGATACATGGAATGATTCTGTTTTGAAAGTTTTTTTTTTGGTTTAAAACAATTTGTTCTAATTCGACGGTAAACCATTTCACAATTAAAATTGAAAGTATTGGGATTAAATAAAGAAAACATTTCAAGACAAACTTGCAACCGATTTTTCACTAGAATGATCAACTCAGAAATATAGAAATCGACCCCGAAAAGTTGTCCAGAAAATGGTGTGACGTAGATTCTGCTATGTTATAAAATATCATGGCCCTACGTTAGTGAAGGGCCGTGACGCAAGTCCGTTCACACTGAAAAATTTTACAAAAATTTTTCCGCAGGACTGAGGAACATATATACACGAACTTTTTGACTTTTCCCCCTTTGCTCCTACTACCCCTAAAGTATTTTATTCGTAATCTGGGCGTCCATACGAGTTCAACGAGCTATCACACGCCTCATAAGGTTAAGATTTGGCCGAGATATTACATTTCAAAACTTGGAAATTTGCAGAAATTTGTATGAAGAAATTAATTTTCATACATTTTGAAATTGATGAATTTACCAACCTTTGTTACTTTGTTACTTTGTTACAACGAAACTTTTGAATTTACCGGTGAATTTGGCTGAAATTTTCAGGGTATGTTAAGGACGTAATTCTAAGAAACTAATTTGAAGGAATTTTTATAAAAGCTTATACATTCGGAGCTATGAGCGTGTTAACCTTTTGAGCTATGGGACCTATAACTCGGAAAATACGGCAGATAGAAACCTCGTGTAAAAGACAAAATTATAGAGTTTTAGATTCTAGTCGATACGTGTTTCATGGTTTTCCTAAAAAGTCGTCTATTTGGGAGCTATGAGCGTTTTAAGTGCGAGCTATGTCAGCCATAACTCGGAAAATACTGCAGATAGAAACCTCGTGTAAAAGACAAAGTTATAGAGTTTTAGATTCTAGTCGATACGTGTTTCATGGTTTTCCTAAAAAGTCGTCTATTTGGGAGGTATGAGCGTTTTAAGTGCGAGCTATGTCAGCCATAACTCGGAAAATACTGCAGATAGAAACCTCGTGTAAAAGACAAAGTTATAGAGTTTTAGATTCTAGTCGATACGTGTTTCATGGTTTTCCTAAAAAGTCGCGTATTTGGGATCTATGAGCGTTTTAAGTGCGTCAAATTTTCGATTTTCGTCAAATTTTCTATTTTTATCAAAGAGATCAAAGAGAAAGTTATACAATTATGTAAGAAGAATATTTTCGTTCAAACTGCACAATATGATTGTCTATTATCTGCGACCAAATTCTAAAAAAGCACAACTTACAAAAGAGCTGATATCGCCCAAAACCACTTACAGTGGAGGTGTGACGCAAGTCCTGTTATCCACTTACAAAAGAACTGATATCGGTGTAGGTGACGCTTACAGGTTCGACACGCAAAAAGGTATGCGTCACAAATGGCAGCTGATGAGGAAAGTACGCGAAAGTTTTATCAACAAAAATTTACCAGAAAAATTTTAGGAAGAAAATTATAATAAAAAAGTTTGCGTCGCAAGTGGCAGATGTTGAGGAAGGAAAATTTTAAAAATTGTGAAATATATTCCTAAAAATGGAATTCAAACGGAAGAAAGCCATCTTTACGGAATATCTCCTAACCTTCAAAATACTTTTGAAAAATTTCTTCTGTTCTGGTAAGTATGGCTCATTGGAAGAATAAAAAAAAAGTGATCCAGAAAATTCATCAACTTTGAAGCCATTTCCAATCAATTTTTCATAAATGTAGTACATAAGTGTCATTCGAAAGCTTCATTCAGTGCTCAGCCGGCCATGCCCCATTTTCAGGAGCCTGAAATATGGCCTGGGGAAGTCATGAATGTCCTTATAAGGATTTTTTAAGTATTTTCTAGATCAATAAAGATACGAATATTATTTGTAGTGTTTCATCATGAAACTTACATGCAAAGACATTTCATAAATACTTCCTCTCTTCTTCATTTCTGTTCAAGGAAATCTGTCTGTTAACTTTCTCTATGAAAATTGCAATTTACTTTTACAAAAGCTTTTTCGTGTGTCATAACTGTTTTATTGATCCTGTTTCTCGATAAACTTTTTTTGTGACTATTTAAGGTGTAACTCATCTAAAACAATGTCTAATCCTAACGTTCCTGCTACTTCTTTGTTCTAGACATTAGACATTCTCACGTGTTTGGTCATTGTTTCATCTAGCTTCTTTAGTTTTACCGAAATATTTCGATCCCTTAAAAAATTGGGCAACTAAATACTATAAAAGACTCGCAGGATCTCCACGGCGTTTGAAAACTCGTGAGATAAAAAATAATAAATTTGTTCCATTTAATCTATTTATTCCATATATCTCAGAACTAAGCCACTCACGCCGAGTTAATGAATCAAGACTACTCTATAAGATTACCTACTCTCTGAGGGGTTGTTATTTACAGACAGGACATTTGCACAATAATCATGTAAAGTGCCGTGTCTTGGACACAGCAAGAAATTTTTTAATCTTTTCGCTTTGCTCCGAAGGGCGCGAAGGATGTTAGACACGGCTAGATACAGTTCCAGTTGAATAAAAGACTGATTATGACGATCTGTTCAATAAATATTTTGTAATTTTATTACTTTGAATTTTCCAAGAAATTACATGCCATTTTTGTGAATGCCATTTTTAAAATGAAACAATGAATTCAGCGTTTGCAATTCTTCAATTTGTTACATAATAATAAATTAGGATCAAAAAATTAGGAAAAAATAAAACAAAATCAACTAAAAAAATCCTATACATTTAAACATCTTAATAATTCTCACAATAAATAATTTCACATTACTTAGGTTTTCTTTGTGTGTTTTTAGATCATATAATTTCGGAATTTTGATTCAAATGGTGCGCTGTAAATATATGTAAATGAGATTTTAATTTTATTTAACATTCACTGATAACAACAACGAAAAACAAAGAAATTAATTGTAAATTCAAATGATTACTTAAAACGGTGCAAAGCTAAAAATAAATCTTTGATTATTGCACACTGCTAATAACGGTTGAAGCTTTTGCAAAAGCCATTTTACACAATTTACATCTAAATTGTACAGATCAAATCTTTCTTTTTTTAAAATAAAGATTTTCGTCCCGGTTTGGTGCCGGTATCAAGTAGTTGTTGTAACTCTTTAATCTTTCACAGACGGCTAGTATGTCACCTGTATGCTCGATTCTTCTACTTTTTTATGATCTATAAGTCATTTCAACAAGCTGTTTTTAAACAATCAAACTTTGTATGCATGGAATCAGTACCAGTGTCATGTCTATCATAAACCGATGACATGACCGTCTGTAAAAGAATAAAGCTAATAAAATTAGTTTAAGTTAAAAATGCTGATTTAAGGTACCTATTCTGGTTTACTTATGATTATTGCACGTTATTGCATTGGTTCATTGACGAATACAATTAAATTATAATGCACGCGAATTACGGCTCTTACGTCGTATATCAAATACATTTAAGTTCACTAACGGGACACGCCAAAAAGTCAGCGAGAATTTTGAAAAACTACGAATATAAATTGAATAACCGTAAGTCGATATGAGCGTTATGCTCTTCCATTAGAATTAATATTTTTTTGTTTAATTTATTCAATGACTTGAATGGCGACGCCCGCGAATGAACAGTTATTAATTACTAAAAACTATTGAATTTTTATATAAAAAAATCTTTACAAACGTTCCCTATTTGACTCCTTCTAATGTAAATCATTTTCGTTCTCGAATTTCAAACACTATTGCACTGCGTACGAAGACTCCTCTCTATACTGTTAAGATTATATTGCATTGCTAGTCTAAATTTAAATCAAATTTTATCTAAATTAACGTCTACCACAATTTATTGTGATAAAATTTCAAATCAAAATATCCTTGATCGGTTAATCCTTCCGATCCGTTGGACAATGTCGACACAGCATCGGTATTGTCAACTTGTAATGTCTTACCGATCGGTCGATTGATTTTCAAAACTCCGAAACTTTCCGGCTCTTCTTGATCGAATTCCATTTTGTCGGTGGGTGATACAGCGGCACCCACATTGTACGATATGTTCTTTAAGCCGGTATGCTGTTTCGACAATGGAAAATGATTGGGTTTTTTAATGTGAATCGGTTCGACGAACTCTTTAACATTGACCTGTTCTTCGAATTTAACTTCTTTAAATTCCTTTTCGCGTACGGGTTCAATGTTCAGATCAATGTTGTTCACATTTTGAATCATTTCATCAAGTTTCTCTTCGATTTCGACTTGAATTTTTTCGTCCATGTTGTGATGACAAATTAGATCATCGTCAACGTAGTCATCGTGGTGGATGATATAGTCGACGCGGGGACTGGAATGTTTTCTTGGTTTTTAAATTCAATTTGGCTATCGTCATAATTTTTTGTTTTTGGCATTTTATTGTTTTGTTATGACAAAAAACGTAAAAATGAAAGTAAAAATTTTGAACAAAATTCTTTAAAAATGATAAATCCAGCGAACCAATCAATGATATTTTTCTTAATGTTTGATTTTTGTCTTGAAAACGTTCAAAAGTCTGAATGATTTTAATGGACACAAAAAATACAAAAAGTACAAAAAACCGTACACAAACAATTTAATGATAATAACACTCCAAAAAAATATGATTTTCTCTCTCTTTCTATTTTACATACTGAAATCAAAATTCTGCTATTAAATTTCTGAAAATAAAACACAAACAAAATTAAAAAGAAAATCTCACCAAACAGTTGGAAAAATAAAACAAAAATGAAAGCAATTTATGTATAGCATTGTGACTGACAACAGAAATTACAGCATTTTATAGCTAAAATTAATATGATCTCCATTCGTATTACCTATTTGGTTCAGACACCATCGCCGTCGTTGAAGGTGTATTATGAATTATCTAAAAGAATAGAGAAATTACCTCCATTAGCCAATTATTTTCTTATAAGGACAGAAAGGCAAATACACAGTGTAAAAAAAGAAGTGCTTCACATTCAGTCAATGAGATCATTCAAATGCAATAGTAGTTTGTAAAATCAGGGACTTATTCCACGAGTGGCTAAAAGGATTTTTTTTATAGCGAAGTAGAAGTTTCCAGCAGAAGCTGGGAGGCGAGCTCTTGAATCGAATTCGCCAAAAAAAAAAAAATTCTTTTAGCATAAGTTAAGAACAAAGTTTTTGACCTATACGACGTTATGTCAACACTGGTTAGGAAACATACGTTAGCTTTACAGGGAGAAAAAAGTTATGATTCCACACCAAATTTGTTTTACAAATGAAAATGTAGATTTTTTAATTCATTCTTGTAGCGAGCGCGTGCCTCAGCAAAATTCAGAAAATCTAGATTTTCATTTGTTCAACGAAATTCTTAAGGAATCAATCACAAACCACAAAAACTCTCAGAATCCACTAATAAGAAAACATGTTGAATTTCACTTTTCTCTCACTATAAAGTTGAAATATTGCAAAAATTTGGTTTTGTGCTTTTTATCGAATGTCAACATCCCGTCTTGAGCATCCGACTGAATATGTATGTTGGTGATACCTTCTGTGAAAAATCTACACCGCGCTTCCATATACTTCCATATCAATTAAACAAGAAATGCATAAACCTCAGCTCATCAACTTTATAATTACGAACACTTGTTGCTTGGTAAAAAACCATAAACATTTATCTTATGCATATGAAAGTGTAAACAACAGTTCGTCCTTTTAACGACTGACCATTAAAAACAAGAATTGCATAAGAAGCTTTCCTTTTTAATTTCATTTTTACACACACTCGTTGAAGTAAGTTCACGTTACTTGAAAGCTCAGTTCGAACTCGCATAATAATTTTAAATTACTGGACGTACAGCGGTAGGAAACATATACAGCTAACAATCACAATATAATTGGATATGCATATATGACCAACACATTATGGGTAAAATTACAGGTCAATTTGGTGCAGAAATAATAAATTACGCTTGTGTAACATGTACGTTAGATGTGTACGTTTTGCATATGCAAAATTTATGGCATAGAAGCACGAAAGGAATTTTCACTTTTCAACGATTTCCGGTGGACGGACAGTGGATTCTAGACCAAACAAAAAAAGAGAGTGAAAGTCCCTTTTTTTGACTGCATAATGGAATTTGTGCATTTTAATGCTTTTGTATAGATTTGCAGTCACTTTCATTTATTGATTTCTTTTTAAGTAGCATGCCATACATTATGTTCCCTTAAACATTTCAATAACAAAAAGTTCATTTCCTGACGGTTTGAGTGGCACGGTTGACATACTTTAAAATTCCACATACAAAAATGTGTCAATTGTCCTTCAATAGAAATCGATTTTTTAGAAAACAAAAATCAATAACAATGAGAATTGTCGTCCAGCACATGTACAGGTTTTTAAGGGAACCATTAAATTATAAATCAAGGGAAACAGATGTGTGGTCACACTCTTTAGTTAAATTATTATAGACTTGTGATGGACATCATTATATACCTTCATTCAAATGAATAAATAAAAGGAAAATCGTTCGGTCGATCTATGGCCTATACCAATGTAAAAATGAAGTGGATTGTAGTCGTAACTGAACATTTTCCAACGATACCACATGGACGAGGACGTTAGATAAGGGAACATTATATTCGCGGTGTCCGTATAAGGGGCAATAATTTATGGTATTCAGTTCGGTCTTCAAAGAGTGCAGGTCAGAGGTTCCTAAAGGACTATCGGTGGAAAGCAGTTGTACAGAAATTAAAACAATCATAAAACTTACTGTCATATTTCCGGCCAAGACATTCTTTAAATCGATTTTTCACACCATGAAGCCATGATGGCTCATTTTTGGCCAAATGAAGAAAAATGTAGATCTGGTGTGAAAAATCGATTTAAAGAATGTCTTGGCCGGAAATATGTCAGTAAGTTTTATGATTCTTTAGGACTATTCGATATGTTGTGAAATTGAAATAAATTTCAAACATTTTTCGAGTCATCACCTTTCGAATCTCTTTTTTTTCCCAAGCTCTAACTTTGACAGTACAGGTAGTTTTCAGCTTAGAATGTAAATTGCGGTTATTTCACCAACCTTTAGCCTGCATTAAGAAAAAGCAACCGAAACCATGCACAAAAACTGACCTGATTCATGCTGCAAGTTGGTCGTCCCGCTCCGAATCGTCCAATTGGAGCATTTTGTATAGCTGGTAGACACGGCGAACTAGTTTTTGACCGAATATTTCGCTTCGCACTTTCGTCACTAATAAAATGAGGCCCGAATAAAGCGGTGTTAGGACTGTTAGATTTTGAAAATTATATTGAGGTTCAGTAAGTAATACGTGAAGCGGCGCAGCATGAGGAAAAAAGTTAATTTTTATTAGTGATGGATTATTTGAAGTTATTTAAAATAGAGGAAGCTCCACAGAATGTCGGAAAGTCATAAAAACAATTCGTACCTGGCAGTTATATTTAATCTTCGATCATCCAGTTGTTGTGGAAGTTGTGATGCGCTGAAAAATCCTTCATAAACAACGAAGTTGTTCATTTGGGGTATTGTTCTCTCAAGACCTGTTGATTTGATTCGTGTAAACAAACGAAGCGCATTTGAAACTAATTTCAATTGACTCACCGTAATGTTTCTTTAGAAAACCAACCAATTTCTCGGATGGTCGATCAATAGCCAGTTTCGTTGGATTGATTCCCTCCGAATCCAACATTGTTTGAAATAATTGTTTACCAAGTCCTGATCGCTGTCGTGATTCATGCACATAAAAGTCGAGCACACACGGTGCGGACACTTGTTTTGTTTCTCCATTCGGATCGAAAACATATAAATTTTTCGTGCCAACTTTTAATAGTCCCGTGACTGCACCACTGAAAGATTTGTAATGCAAATGAAAAGATGGAAAGCAAAGAATTTTAAATTTTTTTTAAATGAAATGTGTCGTAACAAGTATACTGAATCGTTGTGACATGATTGATTTCTTTCCGCAGCTTGGAAAATTAAATTGCTATACGCGTACCTACCCTACCATCACCTCATAAATCATGGCATTTAATAATGAGAACCACACATAAAATCAATAGCTTAAGTATATGTTTCGAGCTACGCTATCAAAATATATAACTAGAGAAATGTAAAATGTAATACACATCATAAATGTGCTGAGTATGGTCATGTATTAGGCTCAGTTAGCTAAGAATGATAATTTGTGGGTGAGATATTTTACGCCTTAATTGATTAAAAGACTGGATTAGTAACTTTAGAATAATCTATGCATCGCTCAAAGAATCATTAGTCGTAATGATTGAAGATATTGTAAACTAAAATGATTAGAAGGATCCTGTCTTCATTAAAGTAAAATGAATAACGAATTGGTTGTATATAAGAATATCTCCAGGTCAGCGAGTTCAATATCTCTATGTACTTGTGTTACGACTAATCAGTCATCACCCCACAAATCCTTCACAAAACATAAAAGTATAACAGAAATTGGTGACACGTTCAAATACTTGGTTCGGATAATATCTGATTACTATGCCGTTGGGTCGTTCATGTAGAACGTATACAACTAATTCTACAAGAGTTTTGCACTTTAACGAAAATATGTTCCTTTTGTGAATGCATGATAAACAAGCACGCGATTTTGTTTTGAACAAAAATCTTTATTATTTTAAGTATAAAAGTTGCAGTGTTGTTGAACTGATTATTGTGGAAGTTATAGTGTGCTGCTATTTGCTCGCAAGCATTCCTAATTAAATTGAAAGATAAACTTACTTTTTCCCGATGTTTTCACGAAGTAGGTAAACGACTTGGTCGGAATTTCTAAGTTTCTGTGCGGTAGTCACTGCCCTAGTTAGGCCTTGAGCGCGTGCAGACGATTCACCCATTTCATTAATAATTTCGGTTATTTTAGATGTTGTGTCTCTGTAAATGGTTGCATGCATAATAGGGATTTACACATCGGTAATTGAATATTCCGAAAAAAAAGTTTGCTTACAATATGGTACGCCTGTCTCCGTGAAATCCTAGAGGTACAAGATTGTTATCAACCTTTATGATGTCTGTTTTAAACAGTGGCCGCCAAATTAAATCTGAACTCCATGATACTGAATATTATGGTGTTGTCGTGCTGCTTATGATTCCTGTTTGAAATAAATAGTAAATCGAATGTCATTACTATCGTATTATTGGACAGTCAATGAATTTATAGTTGCTACGATCAGACTAAACTTAAGTGACTGCCAATTTATGAGTTCTGAACGTATACGATTAGTTTTCATTCAAAAATTGAGGCTGTAAATTGAATGTTCGAAAATCCAATCCACCTTTTCTAAGCGAAAAGTTTTGAAAAGTTTCATAACTAGCGGTACAAACGGCAAGTCATATTCCATCGGCGAAGACGACAAGAACCAACTTCTGGCTAGTGTTCTCTTATGTATAGCCCGAATGTAAAGTGTAGATAACAAATGAAGTAACAGATTTAATGATTTCGTTCGATACGCTTGTCACTTCTTAAAAAAAAAAGACCTGGAGCTATAGACTAATTATTTGACCATTTAAATTATTCAGCTGATACAGTTCATGTTCATAATTCATTGAAACATAACCATGAAATTAAAAGTTGGCCTAAGTAAACAACCAGTAATTGAAAAAGAAAGTTTTTGATGATAAATCGTCAAGTAAAACAATAGTTTTACGTATTATTTGTTTATTTATTTACTTTTTTTTCTACATGAAAACCAATTTTAATTTTCTATGCTTGCATATGAAACCATCATTAAAAAGTGTGTAATTCGAGCGAAAGTATACTGATACCAAAACCAAACTGTATTTTTATGAGATGGTTTCACAAGCGAGACACATCGCTAAATAGAGTGAAAATATTTTTGTTTGCAAGAAGTTTCAAATACTGTCGAGTTACCAAGTCAATTGTCTCTAAATATATAATGCTTCCCAAACTTCACGATTTAATTTTAACAGAAAGCCATAAAGATTGTTATCAGATACCGAAACTACCCATAATACCAAGCAAATTTTTGATGAAGTAGACTTTTAATGTTACGATAGAAAGCAATGGGTGAAGAATAGTGAAAAAGGAAACTTATAAAATATACCTTGCTTACATTTTCTTGAAGGGTATAATGTCGGTCGGTTTCGCATAAAACAATATCAATTAATGAAAATATATAAGTTGGAACACGAAACCTTTTAATTATTACAGACGACAATGTCGGGCAACGAAACATAATATTTACAAATTATTCGAGGCTACCAGAAACTGTGGCTTGTGCTACCACGTTGGTCTCTACGTGAATTTCGAAGAAAACCATATTTTTTTCGGTTAAACACATCATAAATAACCCATTTATATTCATATTATAAGTGTATCGTACACACGCACTGAGATATATTTTTAGTACTAATGTGATAGTGTGTTATGGAGGTATATCGATTTTGTTTTACTATGCGTAAAAAATTAAGTAAATGTAAACTGATTTTATGAATGAACATTTAAAAAGCAGCGAAAACTAATCATGAATAAAATTTGGTTTAATACGAAATCGATATTTATGTATATAGATAGATACATATATGGTACGGATTCTTGCTGTAAACTTTTATTTCACCAAACCCATAACCGATTCTATGTATGAGAAAAAAATCAAATTACTATATTGTAATCCAATACCGCATTAAGAAATTTATTCAAGGCGAACAACTTTTTGTACGGCTATATATGGCGTGTGATATAAGGTTGAGAGTGTTTCGCAATAGGGTTTTTTGTTCATTGTAAATTAGCCGTTGAATTAGAATTAAAGATCTTCTGAACGGTTTAATGAAGTAGTGAAAGTATTCAGCAGCGTTGTACATGAAAAATTACCTATTGATCCTCTGTCAATAATGTTGTTAACATCGCACTGACAATTTTTTAGAATAATGTCAGAATATATATTTGTTGGCCAATGCAACACTGCAGCCAAAACCCGCTTGGCAACATTTGCCTATGTCTAGAATAAAAATGAATCAAATATCGGTAAACGCGTTTGGGACCCCACCTAATTCAATAACGTTGCCGGCGCTTTGAAAATTATTTCAGTTTTCTAAAATCGTAAATTTTTTTTACTCATACGACATCTTTGGTACACATGAACATGCAACATTTAACATTCAATTATCTAATTAGTCTTCAATCATCAAGCAAGTTTTTTGTTTGTCACAAAATATCAAGACAATTTAGCTACTATAATTGGACTGTCAGTTAATTTGTTAACATCGACGACGATCGAACGTACACGGTCATCAAAGGAATGAAGTATTATATGACATGGATTTGATAGGTTTGTCTATATATATATAGTGTCTTCATGACTTGTGAAATTAATTTAATTAATTAGACCATCCAAAACCGATTTTGTTTTATGTATTGTCATACTGTACTTACAGACTTGGACAAAAATACAAATGAAAGTAGAACATAATCATTTACTCTAAGCTACTCTCCTAACTCTTCCTGACAAATCTAATCGTACACAGATGAAACCATCATCTATCAACTGTTATTAGAAGGCGTTCTCATATATCAAACTTCATCTGAAATATCGATATACTTTAACATTATGACTTCAAAGACGTTTAATTGGATTGGATCGGATGAAAGGTCTTCACCTAAAACGTAATTGTTGGTGTTACACAATCATCTAATTTTTTCCACTTTGTTTTGCGTTACTTTTATGAACATTACGGTAATAATAATAATAACTTCGATCAGAGGAGAACGACTATAAAAGTGAGAAAATAATAATTGGAAAATAATCGTTCAAAGTGGGCACTACAGTTTAATTACAATGTTTTATGAAAAGTGAAATACGAGAAGAATTGATGAATGCTTAGAGCAACCAGATGTTCAACATTTATCATATGAAAAATGAAACAACTGGCAGAGGTCTCATCGTAGACAGGCGTTTCGAGGTAGATACTAATTGATAAACTTATAAGGCATCACACTTTGCTCAGAACAAAAATTAAATCAGACTTCCATGTACATTACAATGGTTTTACATTGAAAGAAGGACCTAAAATACGTGAAAAGAAATACCAGTACGTGTCACGAAAAAAAATTATCCAAAATGAATGGTAAAGGAATTACCGAATTAAATTTTGATTCATTCGAAGTGAAATTTTGTTAACTAATCATTGAATGACATCATCAACATTACAAATTAATAGGTAGGTAGGTATTACAAAGTTCAAAGACACGTACGATTACTATAATGAATTGTCAATATTTTTTTTGTTACTCTGAATAGAACATAAACGTGGTCTACGAAAATTGACCCGTTCAATTCATTTTTATTTTAAATAAAGAAAAAAGAAAGACGAAGTGAAAAAATAATTAAAATTTTCCCAGCGAAAATTCAATTGAAATCTTTCTGTTAAATTAAAACAGAAACTTCTTCGGATCACTGTGTTAAAACTGTATGCTGACGTTGATGAGTAATGTTATGTGATCCAGTTTCACAGAGTATTCTTCAAATGCTGTTCATTCACCATAACATTATTCAACCATCATGAACGACATAGAACCATCACCATCTATGTACTTCTGTAAATGTTCGTGTATTTCCATTATAATAATTATTACAAAATATAGTTATCGTGTTCAGTGTTCAGCAAGCCTACATCAATTTGCGAATTATATAAAAAAAATATTTCTACAAAACTTACTTGTGTATCTAAGATAATTTCTACTTTTTTTAGCACTGCTAACAAAATGTGAAACGATATGGCTAAGTGAAATAACAAATTGGTAATGTTATAGCAAAAAATTGCTCGGTCGGACGAGATGAATTGAGAATATATTTTTTGGTACGAAATGCCGGTAATGTGGATGTGGGCTTGCGCCATTAACGCCAAGAGAATTCACATATAACACGAATATGGTTAACAAGCGCATGCACAATGAAGCGATATTTATATTTTAATATAGAAACTGGGTGTTTCAATTATAATAATGATTGTAGTGATTGCACCCAAAAAATGAAAAATTGCGGAAGAAGCAGTTAGGTCTGGTGGGTATATAATTCTACACTATATTTGGTTTTTGGCGAATGAACGGTGAATTGTCGTTATCAATTTCAATCGAAATGGAATAATTTTAGAGGTAAATACACCTGCCGTTTCCATAAGGTTCACGGACAGCAAAAGCCCAAATTATTGCAACTGGCTAGAGATCAGCTTTCAAAAGTTTCTTGTTTGACCCGAACCTAACCTGAACCTGAAATTTTTGTTATTTCTGGTGTAAAAATTTCCGGTTACCCGAACCCAACCAGATTCATCCTCAAAATTTCAGGTTCAGATTAGTTTCGCGGTCAAACCTGAAAGTAAAAGTAAGAGTCGAACCAATTCAGATTCGTTTCCGGTTCGGGCGGAACCCGAAATCGAAAATTTCAGGTCAGGTCAAGTTCGGTTATACTCATTGCGTTGACGATTGTTATCTTTCATCTATGGATAGAAAGCTGAAACTAATTTAGCTCAATCCAGTTAGCTCCCTAGCAAACAAAATAACTAGTGAGATAACTAACCTCTAGGGAATTAACTTAACTCGCGTCGTGTTTTCAGCAGGACCAAACAGGGAAAGAGACCTTTAAAATATCTTGAACAATTCCTAAAATAGCCTTGTTGTGCATAGTCTATTGTATCCTTAAACAATAGTAAGTGCACCGTTGTACAAACGTAACTGGTAATTTTATAAAATATTTATTCAGCGACAATTTTATTGACATTTAAATCAATCGATAGAACTTAATCAATAATTGGTGAACCACCCTGTACTGTAAGTATATGTCTATGTCATTGCTATAATAGATGCATTTTTAGTATGTTATGTGCGATGACTCAATATGCATGAACTTTCAGCGAATATTAATCACGTCCTAAGTTCCGATAACGATAATCGGTGATTTTATCTCTTTTTAAAGAATTATTCTTTGATAAGTATATACGAGAAAATGATATCACGTTGACATGTAGTAACTACGTTTAGGTTGCATAAAAAAGCACATCATTTGTATTTGTACGGCTTTATTAGGCAACCATCACCATATGATTTCGTGTGGTTGTTTATTTATTTGTTTGTTAGAAATGTACCTACTCACTGCCAACAGTTGTGATAAATTCTTCATTTTCGTTACAGCAACCACTTCATTCATTATTCAAATTAATTGCTTATTACTGCCATATGTGAATTGAATAAGAAACTGAACGAAAGTAACAGGTAATCTTAAGTAACATATTAGCATTATGTAGATCATTATGTATGAACTTCTCTATGAATTTTTAATTATTCGATGAGTCATTCGTACACCACACAGTCTACAAATGGACACAGACTATTCTTGGTCAGAAACAAGAACTCCAGCAGAGTTCTCCAGTACTTCTTAAAATGTAAAATGAAAAAAGTCGCTTTCATTTAAAAGTAAATGTAAACTCAAAAGAGGTACCTTAAATATAGATTCCTCGTTTATGTTTTATAATATTTTGGAACACTGTCGTGACGAG
>NW_023503717.1:0-10768 GCF_014529535.1 Bradysia coprophila | reverse complement strand
GGCACACATATATCAGAAATCTGGAGTGAAGACTGTGGATGGATTCTAAGCTTGCCGAAAGCAACAAATAATCGAAGACGAAGACACATCTATTGTTTTTGAGTGACATTAAAATAATAAATGAAAATAATTCTTCGAAAAAGTCGAATTCGGTCTTTTTCCCGCAGTTTTCTGGTGTCACCATGGTACACTCAAGTAATGGCACCATCAAACAACACCTTGGTACATTAAAAGACAAGTTGCCTAATAACTCCAAGTCTGGCATTTATAAGATCAACTGCCAAAAATGTAAGATTCGACGAACATGATCGACATTGGCGCCTTGGTAGAGGTGAAAAATCAGCAGTGGCTTTGCATGTGCTTAAGAATAAAGGTCACACTATGGACATCAAAAACTTGCATTTAGTTAAAGAAGTTAATGATCCACGAAAGTTGCGATTCTATGAAGTCATTTACATTCATAAAAATAGTTCTAACTTGATGAACGGTGATTTGGGCAATGTTAATTCGCCACTCTTGACTCTCTTAAAAGAGATCCAGAAGGAACGTACTGTCTTTGACATTGATGTTACAATTTTTGAATAAGTTGAGTAACACAGATACTTGTTTTGTTTGAAAGTATTCTTGTCAATAGAATTGTTCTCCCTTTGTCTTAAATTTTAGACGATGCATATTGTATGCTGAATTATATTTAGTTTGAAACGACTCTTGAAGATGGTCACATTGTGATCGAAACCGTAGGTTGAATAAATAAATGTTTGGTACAATTAAAAATTGGTTGTGTTTCAAACCCAAAACTAGAAACTTATTTAACCCTGTTGGGCTGCAAAACACGCGGAAGAAAAGAAGTACGAACACTACGTCGATTTGCGAGAACAATTTATTTTCATTCCAGTAGCCACAGAGACGTCCGGTGTTTTTGGCAAAGAAGCAATTAAACTAATAAAAGCAATTGGAAGCAAGATCGCTGAAGTTACCATGAGAAAAGAGCGACGAGTTTTATGTTCCAGCGGTTAGCACTCTCAATTCAGCGTGGAAATGTTGCATCGATTCTTGGTACAATTCCACCTTCCGAGAACTTGGCAGAATTATTTTATTTATAAATACTGTAAAATGCTGTTAAATATATAACAATCTAATTCTCAATTTTAGTGATCTTGAGTTGACGTAGAGTTGAGATTGAGATCTAAAGAAAATCTTGAATCTCAACTCAACTCTTGAGTTGTGCTAAAGTAATTCACATCTGACTTTTCTAATTTTTCATTAGAATTTAGAATCCTTTAAATTAATAAGAAAATTAAAAGACAAAAAACGTACCTTTAGAATTGCGTTTTCCATTTTTATTTTTATTTTTTTACGTTATTCACAGGCACAGGAAATTTTTTGCATTGAATGCTTACTGATTCACTTCACAATTATAACTAATTTTTCGACTTGCAAAAATAAGGGTTCTTTAAGGCCAACGGACAACATCATGCAATAGCAATTGCAAAGCAAGCATATTTTGTCTCGTTTTTGTGTCATTATTATTTTCTCGTGGAATTTCCGAAAATCACACGGGACCACAGTTTCAATTGTTCTTAATGACTTTACTGCAACCTACTTTCGGTTTGACTTAGATTTCAACAAAGACCAATAGAGAGTGGATTGGTGTGAATGGAATGGTAATACATAACAAGGAATGAACATCACATAAGGATGGAAGAAATAAGACCTGTTTAAAGAGCGATATAAAAGCATGAGTGTAGTGGTAAACTGACCAGTTAAAACTTGCTTTAGGTATAGCTGTCAAACTTGTTGTTGTAACCATTCCATTGTCGATAGACTGTTATGATCAGGGCGAAGACAAGCTATCATAACTTGCATTGGCTACTTGTCAAAGTATTTGCTTCTCTTTCAACGTGGTACGTTGAGAGTGAAAGGACAGAAGATCAGTTTATTTTAACTTGCCATTGATTTGATGTAAACATTTTCGAGTAATCGATGTGAAAATCTATTTGTTACTTATAACCTTTCTCACTTTTAGCAAGCATTTCAATAAATTGCCATTGGATCTACACTGACAAAAAAGTTTTCAGATTATTACCTGTGGCAGATAATCTTTCCCAGGTAATGTAATTTCTCATACAAAAATAGCACTACCTGTCACAGATAATGTGATTTTTATATGAAAAATTACATTACCTGGGGACTGAACTGTCAACTTTTTTCTCCGTGTATTACCTCAAATCAAATTATTAATCATTCTGCACAATCATTCAATAGACGTAAAAAGTAAATTTGTTTGTTTACACTGACCAACAATGTTTCATTGTAGTGACGATGTTTAATTGAAGATTAAACTCATTAATTTAGTGTCTTATTCTAAGGTATTCATTGATTGTTGTAAATTAACGTAAACAAATGTGTAAAATTACGAAAAATTGTAATTTCAGCCACTTATGGCCTCGAACTGAGTGTCGAAAAATTTCCGGCAAATAAAAGAATCTGAGCAACATCGAATAAACTTTTTAACCTGTCACAGACGGCAAGCATATTAACATCTTTACTATTCAACCTATTACTTCATTTGATCGAAGATTTTCAGACATTGATTTTAGAAATCTATTACTTCATTTGTTTTGAACATGCGTTTTGCTATATAAAACTTCATTGGTCAGAGGTTGTCGTTTATTATTGCTGTCGTTGTCGATAACAGATGACAGCCGTCTGTAACAGATTAAATAGTCATGTTGGTATATGGGGAACGAGCTTGCCGATGACTATGCCAATCGCGGTAGTCATTTGGAGGAAGTTACGGATCTGAAAATCATTTTCGGACGCGAGACAGGAACTGAAACGAAATATGATGGCAGAATGGCAGGAGCGATATCAAGAATCAGCCAGAACGAAGGGAAAGACACACTTTGAAATTCAGAAAACTGTTAAACTAAAACCTTGGTTCAAAAGTAGTGAACTGAACGGCGGCGAAGTGAAGATTTTGACGAGATTAAGAACCGGACATGGACTATGTGGTGTGAAGAAGAAAATGTTCAAATTGCGAGACTCCGAATTGTGCGAACAGTGCCAAGTGAAAGAAGACCTAGAACACATTCTGTTGAGATTTACGAAGCACGAAGCAGTGATAAGAAGATTTTCGGAACTGATGCAGAGCAGAAATTTGACCGAATTGCTAGAAAAAATTGACCTGGTTCGATACCGCGCGATCGGAAAGTTCTGTCGAAAATATTATGAAGAGTTTGGCGAGTGATTTCACTCTAAGAAAATAGCAAATCAAGTATGCAATTGAATTGAAAACAATCATGATACCCGTGATTCGGGGTATAAATACAGGCAATTGTACAGAATAGAATCAGAATAAACACAACTACTGAACGGGCAACATGCCCTAAGTAACGAGTTTTTCTCATAGTAGATGTACTGGCACATGCGTGTTGGGGAGAATATCCCTCCAGTACAAGTAGAAACAGTAGAACCATCGATGCAGCGGCCGACGAACAAAGAAGAATTTGTTAAAATTCTTGACAAGTTCTATCGAGAAGCGGAATTGGATTTTTAGAGTGAAAATATGAACAGGAAGGCCTTGGCTGAACACGGTTCAACCGAACCACGCCACAATAATATTGGAACAACAACAACTTTTTAAATAAATTCTAAAGAAACTTTTTTTTATTTATACAAAAGTATTTACACATTTTCTCATTAAAAAATTATTACAAAATTATTGGTCTTCGGTTTCCGGTATTTTATTCCCTTATATTATACGTGTCGTTGACTGGTTGACCATTAACTGCTTGGATTGAAGCGGATCTATTATTGTCGCCTAATAAAAAACCAACTTGCATAATTCCAGCAACAGTGGCACAATGTTCAAATCAGCTCTGATGATAGCAGCGATTGTTGGCCAATCTCCACATTCAAATAACCAAGATTCACTTGTGATCTGCAATGGATAAGAAGTTAGTCACTCAAATACCTTTCACGTTTACAAACGTGTTAAAACTTACGTTAGTTGGCGACGATGCAAACGTTCCACCGTTTGAAGCTTTATTGCTGATATTCCGTTTGCGCTGTGACGACCACGTCCAGTAATTATACGGAGATACTTTGTCCCTCTTGATTTGTCAGCCGCTGTTGATTTATGTGATGGTCTATGAAGTTGTCCACAATTTTGGCAGCTTCGTCGACCTGTAACAGGTGGAGATCTAGGACGTCTGCAAGGGATGGAAGGAATAATTTTTTTTATTTTGTTTTTGTTTTCAGTGCAAGTCACTAAATTTTACCTTGGTTTCGATGATTGATGTCATGCAATCTGACTATGCAACGTACTGCCTCTGCGTTGAATGACTCCATTTGCCGTTGGTGCGTATCTGCTGTTCGTGCAGCTGCACCAAAGTCAGCCCCTCCAGCGATTTCAGCATCTTTTTTATACTTCTGGTAGAGTCTGAATTGATGCTTAGCCATTTCTCGATAAGCGTTAATTTTCTGTAATAAAAAAAAAAAAAATTACAATGAGATGAAGAAGAAATCTCATATAAATAAAGCTGCTAATACATGGACGATTTTGAGGTCAGCGTTTTGGGAAATTTGAAAAAGCGTAGGGAAAGTTTAGAAAAAATGGGATTCGATTCGATTAGAAACGGTGGCAAATTTGTATGTGGTTCTTGCAAATCACCCGCATTCATGGCGTGAATTGAGACACACCAACTTTAACACAGTGACACACGCATGCAACATCACAATCAATGGAAACATAACTACACCATGCGGATTTAACGTTTACCCATTGTATTCGATCGACAAATTTGCCCATCAGGTCGCTGCGTCCGGTGGGAACCAACTTATGGCACCAGCGATGTTAAATTATGATGGCATACAGCTGCCTACTTCACTCATTCCGATTAATGTTGCATTATTAAAAAAGAGTGAGCTCTGGAGAACGTACTAAGAGTGAGCGACAGGAGAACGTTGGCGCGGAATAGGTCCGATTGGAGAGGATTGCTGGAGGAGGCCAAAACCAATAGTAGGTTGTAGTGGCAGCCTTAGTAAGTAAGTAAGTAGATCACTTTTAGATCTGTTCCGAACTTTAGTTACGTAACCTGTCACAGACGGCAATCATATTAACAGTTTTACTATCTGATTTACTTCATTTGATCAAAGATTTTCAGATATTGATTTTAGAAATCTTTTACTTCATTTGTTTTCAACATGTTTTTGCTATATAAGACCGAATTAGTCTGAGCTTGTCAGTTTTGAAAATGGTTTTGGCTTCTAGGGTGAAATACCTTTCTAGGCACATATGGGTAGTTCCAGCTAATTTGTGACTGTTCGAAATATTTTCACCGAATGAAAAGCGATTTCGGCAAACTTTTTTTTCCTTGAAAGCTCTTGACCAGACGCGTCGTTTAAGCCCCATATTAGGTCGGTGGCCGAAAATCTCGGGGAGATACCACCATAAAAATGTATGGTTGCTTTTAGCAAATTTTTGAAAATTATAGTTTATTTCACGAATCCTGAACAGATTTCACTAAACTTTTTTTTTTGCTGAAAGCTATTGACAAGACTCGTAGTTTGACACCAATATGAGGTCATGGTAATGTCGGGGAGATATGACCAAAAAGTGTTTGTTCGTATTCGGCTTTCCGAGATATTCTCAATAAATCTCAAATGATTTTTGTACATTTGTTTTCCTGTAGATCTGAACTATATAATTCCACAATTGCTCCAAATGACACGAAATTAAATTTTCAAAAGATTTTTGGTTCATTCTGCTTTGAAGTAAGGTAAAATCACTTCGACCCAAACGTTGCCGAACTTACATTTTTTCAAATAAAAACTGAAGATCGGTGTCATTCGAAAGCTACAGCATATGACTTCACGAGAAAAATAACTTTGGGTCAATCAGGTTAGTTGGATGAGTGTAGTAGATGAAACCAGCTTCCCAGTGGTGATAATTGTCATCCTCGAATTTTAACTCGTCGAGATTTTGTATTCGATATGTGTACAAAAATGCTACTTCATGTATAAAACTTCATAAGAGCACGGAGAAATTGAATTCGAGGTGTAAGACAGTGAAATTATTCACGGCGATTCTGCAGAGTGTTTTTGGGAAGTTAAACTGGAGTAAAATGGGAATAAAGATAAATGAAGAGTACCTGAGCAATCTCCGCTTCGCTGATGACATTGTACCGATAGCAGCAAATCTAGGTCAGGCTCAGCTATGCTACAACAGTTAAGTGAAGAGGCAAGCAAAGTTGGCCTCAAGATGAACTTATCGAAAACAAAAGTCATGACCAACATCGGGGACGATAGAGAAATCAAAATTGGTGACACTGTCATTGAACGAGTCGACAGCTACGTGTATCTAGGACATAAACTGAAGTTAGGTCTGGACAACCAGACTGCAGACGTAGGATTGGTCTTGCATGGGCAGCGTTCGGAAAACTCAGACTCATTTTCAAAAGCAAAATGAATAATAGTCTGAAACGCAAAGTTTTCGACACTTGTGTCCTTCCAGTGCTCACTTATGGAGCGGAAACGTTAACTTTAACGAAAGCATCCGAAGATAAATTGAGAGTGACACAAAGAGCCATGGAACGGAGAATGCTTGGAATAACACTCAGAGACAGAATGACGAATCAATAGATTCGACAACAAACCAGGGTCGTTGATGTCATGGAAAGAATAGCATCTCTGAAATGGAGCTGGGCGGGACAAATTGCAAGAAGGACAGACGAACGTTGGACCAAAAAGATCATGAACTGGCGACCATATAAAAGACGAGCTATAGGTAGACCACCAGAGAGATGGACAAACGGAATTAAGAATATTGCAGGTACAAACTGGCAGCAAATGGCAATTAGAAATTAGAAAATTTATAGACTGATTTGTTACCGCAAAACATAGCCAACACAATTAACTTTATGACTCACAGATAACGAAATTTGTAACGCAACTAACCATGGAGTTACCCATATATAAAAGTCCACTAGAAAATGCGTTCGATTTCGGCAGGCTGTTTTTTAAAAGAATCGCCTCTATTTGATAAACCCTGTTTCATCAAATATTTGAACTTCGTGTCACTACATAACCGAGAATACGCAAACGATTCGACGTATTTAGTACACCCATGATAGTATGAAGAATGTTAATGATTTGAATTTAATTTTGGGCAAAAATATGATTCAGATTGTTGGACTTGATCTTGAGATGAGATCTCAATCTCAACTCAATTCTCAATTTGCATCATCGTATATAAATCGAACTTCAAAAGAATTAGGTTGGGCTGCAAAACACGCGGAAGAAAAGAAGTACGAACACTACGTCGATTTGCGAGAACAATTTATTTTCATTCCAGTAGCCACAGAGACGTCCGGTGTTTTTGGCAAAGAAGCAATTAAACTAACAAAAGCAATTGAAGCAAGATCGCTGAAGTTACTCATGAGAAAAGAGCGACGAGTTTTATGTTCCAGCGGTTAGCACTCTCAATTCAGCGTGGAAATGTTGCATCGATTCTTGGTACAATTCCACCTTCCGAGAACTTGGCAGAATTATTTTATTTATAAATACTGTAAAATGCTGTTAAATATATAACAATCTAATTCTCAATTTTAGTGATCTTGAGTTGACGTAGAGTTGAGATTGAGATCTAAAGAAAATCTTGAATCTCAACTCAACTCTTGAGTTGTGCTAAAGTAATTCACATCTGACTTTTCTAATTTTTCATTAGAATTTAGAATCCTTTAAATTAATAAGAAAATTAAAAGACAAAAAACGTACCTTTAGAATTGCGTTTTCCATTTTATTTTTATTTTTTTACACTATTCACAGGCACAGGAAATTGTTTTGCATTGAATGCTTACTGATTCACTTCACAATTATAACTAATTTTTCGACTTGCAAAAATAAGGGTTCTTTAAGGCCAACGGACAACATCATGCCAATAGCAATTGCAAAGCAAGCATATTTTGTCTCATTTTGTGTTCATTATTTTATCGTGTAATTTCCGAAAATCACACGGGACCACAGTTTCAATTGTTCTTAATGACTTTATTGCAACCTACATTCGTTTGACTTAGATTTCAACAAAGACCAATAGAGAGTGGATTGGTGTGAATGGAATGGTAATACATAACAAGGAATGAACATCACATAAGGATGGAAGAAATAAGACCTGTTTAAAGAGCGATATAAAAGCATGAAGTGTAGTGGTAAACTGACCAGTTAAAACTTGCTTTAGGTATAGCCGTCCAAACTTGTTGTTGTAACCATTCCATTGTCGATAGACTGTTATGATCAGGGCGAAGACAAGCTATCATAACTTACATTGGGCTACTTGTCAAAGTATTGCTTCTCTTTCAACGTGGTACGTTGAGAGTGAAAGGACAGAAGATCAGTTTATTTTAACTTGCCATTGATTTGATGTAAACATTTTCGAGTAATCGATATGAAAATCTATTTGTTACTTATAACCTTCTCTCACTTTTAGCAAGCATTTCAATAAATTGCCATTGGATCTACACTGACAAAAAAGTTTTCAGATTATTACCTGTGGCAGGTAATCTTTCCCCAGTAATGTAATTTCTCATACAAAATAGCACTACCTGTCACAGATAATGTGATTTTATATGAAAAATTACATTACCTGGGGACTGAACTGTCAACTTTTTTCTCCGTGTATTACCTCAAATCAAATTATTAATCATGCTGCACAATCATTCAATAGACGTAAAAAGTAAATTTGTTTGTTTTACACTGACCAACAATGTTTCATTGTAGTGACGATGTTTAATTGAAGATTAAACTCATTAATTTAGTGTCTTATTCTAAGGTATTCATTGATTGTTGTAAATTAACGTAAACAAATGTGTAAAATACGAAAAATTGTAATTTCAGCCACTGATGATGACCTCGAACTGAGTGTCGAAAAATTTCCGGCAAATAAAAGAATCTGAGCAACATCGAATAAACTTTTTAACCTGTCACAGACGGCAAGCATATTAACATCTTTACTATTCAACCTATTACTTCATTTGATCGAAGATTTTCAGACATTGATTTTAGAAATCTATTACTTCATTTGTTGAACATGCGTTTGCTACATAAAACTTCATTGGTCAGAGGTTGTCGTTTATTATTGCTGTCGTTGTCGATAACAGATGACAGCCGTCTGTAACAGATTAAATAGTCATGTTGGTATATGGGGAACGAGCTTGCCGATGACTATACCAATCGCGGTAGTCATTTGGAGGAAGTTACGGATCTGAAAATCACTTTTTCGGACGCGAGACAGGAACTGAAACGAAATATGATGGCAGAATGGCAGGAGCGATATCAAGAATCAGCCAGAACGAAGGGAAAGACACACTTTGAAGTTCAGAAAACTGTTAAACTAAAACCTTGGTTCAAAAGTAGTGAACTGAACGGCGGCGAAGTGACGATTTTTGACGAGATTAAGAACCGGACATGGACAATGTGGTGTGAAGAAGAAAATGTTCAAATTGCGAGACTCCGAATTGTGCGAACAGTGCCAAGTGAAAGAAGACCTAGAACACATTCTGTTGAGATTTACGAAGCACGAAGCAGTGATAAGAAGATTTTCGGAACTGATGCAGAGCAGAAATTTGACCGAATTGCTAGAAAAAATTGACCTGGTTCGATACCGCGCGATCGGAAAGTTCTGTCGAAAATATTATGAAGAGTTTGGCGAGTGATTTCACTCTAAGAAAATAGCAAATCAAGTATGCAATTGAATTGAAAACAATCATGATACCCGTGATTCGGGGTATAAATACAGGCCAATTGTACAGAATAGAATCAGAATAAACACAACTACTGAACGGGCAACATGCCCTAAGTAACGAGTTTTTCTCATAGTAGATGTACTGGCACATGCGTGTTGGGGAGAATATCCCTCCAGTACAAGTAGAAACAGTAGAACCATCGATGCAGCGGCCGACGAACAAAGAAGAATTTGTTAAAATTCTTGACAAGTTCTATCGAGAAGCGGAATTGGATTTTTAGAGTGAAAATATGAACAGGAAGGCCTTGGCTGAACACGGTTCAACCGAACCACGCCACAATAATATTGGAACAACAACAACTTTTTAAATAAATTCTAAAGAAACTTTTTTTTATTTATTCAAAAGTATTTACACATTTTCTCAAAAAATTAAAAAATTATTGGTCTTCGGTTTCCGGTATTTTATTCCCTTATATTATACGTGTCGTTGACTGGTTGACCATTAACTGCTTGGATTGAAGCGGATCTATTATTGTCGCCTAATAAAAAACCAACTTGCATAATTCCAGCAACAGTGGCACAATGTTCAAATCAGCTCTGATGATAGCAGCGATTGTTGGCCAATCTCCACATTCAAATAACCAAGGTTCACTTGTGATCTGCAATGGATAAGAAGTTAGTCACTCAAATACCTTTCACGTTTACAAACGTGTTAAAACTTACGTTAGTTGGCGACGATGCAAACGTTCCACCGTTTGAAGCTTTATTGCTGATATTCCGTTTGCGCTGTGACGACCACGTCCAGTAATTATACGGAGATACTTTGTCCCTCTCTTGATTTGTCAGCCGCTGTTGATTTATGTGATGGTCTATGAAGTTGTCCACAATTTTGGCAGCTTCGTCGACCTGTAACAGGTGGAGATCTAGGACGTCTGCAAGCGATGGAAGGAATAATTATTTTTTATTTTGTTTTTGTTTTCAGTGCAAGTCACTAAATTTTACCTTGGTTCGATGATTGATGTCATG
>NW_023503716.1:0-14618 GCF_014529535.1 Bradysia coprophila | reverse complement strand
CCAGTATCAATCGATGATAACATTTCCAAATAATCGATTCAAAGTAAATCGAATGTTTATCGATAATCGATAAAAATCGACAGATAAGCTAATTATCAGTCGATGTGTACGATGATCAGTCGATATGTACCGATGATCAGTCGATATGTACCGATGATCAGTCGATACGTACCGATGATCAGTCGATATGTACCGATGATCAGTCGATATGTACCGATGATCAGTCGATATGTACCGATGATCAGTCGATATGTACCGATGATCAGTCGATATGTACCGATGATCAGTCAATATGTACATATGATCAGTCGATTTTTACGATGATCAGTCGATTTGTACCGATGATCAATCGAAATTTACAGATGATATGTCGATTAATATTGATTGAAATACAATCGATATTTTATGAATCTAATGAATTGTATCGAATGCCTAAATACCACATTCAGCTTTGCCACGTTGCGTTTTTCATGAGAATTTCTGTGTTGGATGGACTACAAATAAAAAGTCATCTGACAAAATCCAAAATTCCAGTAGAGAAACTAACTATCGCCAAAGACACACTATCGATAAGAATCGATTAGCGAATGAAAAATCTGTAGAACGGAACTGCAAACTAACAGAAAATTTATTGATAACAATGATTATACCCATTTCCGAAAGTATCAAAGTGCTCGCTTGGTGGGTATAGTGAAGTCAGCGCAAAGTGCTCACAAATAACGAATAAAATTCCCACTTCAGTTCAAAGTATTTATTGTTATGGAAATGTTCGTCTCTCAAACGAACATCATAAATGATGAAATAATTCAATGGAATTGAGAAATTATTCAAATATTTCCCAGAAATCACCAACATCTTCCTCTGTTACAGTCTCTTCGGCCACGTTTTCCAACAGCGAATCGTGGTCGTGATGTTTGTAAACAATGTCTCCATATTTTCGGAATATGACATTGAGTAAGCAGTCTTCAGTCGGAGCGTATGTATGTTCTTTCGTTGGTGGATCGAGATTGTCGATGCTATACAATTGCTGTAAGTCTTCCTCTTTGTAGTGCGACCGATTTGGTGCTTGTCGATGACCCGTTTGGCGATGCTCAATTTTGAGACCTGACGATCGTAAATTTTCTCTTCCATCGTGCCCAGCGACACGAATCGATAAATGTAGCATTTTTTCTCTTGACCGATACGGTACACACGGAAAATGCTCTGAATCTGTAAAAATCACTTGGAATAAGGACTCGCGTTTAATGAACGCAATCAACGAATATACTCACATCGTCTGAGGGATTCCATGACGCATCAAATATTACGACTCTGTTGGCTGCAATCAAATTTATGCCCAGGCTTCCAGCTTTCGTCGAAATCAGGAATAATCTGAAGGCCGCAAAATGTGGCAAAAGAAATGATTAAAATCCAGCGAAGAACAGAAATTATGTTTTACGGAAGCACCTGGTTCGCGTATTCGTTTCTTTGTTAAATCTTGTGACGTCTCTTTTCCGCTTTTCAGCGTTCTGTCCACCATCCAAACGTGAATAATCCAAATCACGTTTCCACACTCCTCTGTAGTCCGTTGACGAAGCCTTCACGTTTCGCGTTGTTTCCGTTATGTTTTTCAGAAAATGTTCGATAACATTAAGCGTCGACAAACAACCCGAGAACACAACCACCTTTTCGTTACGCATTTCACATTCACTCAAAATGGTCGATAGTATGAGCATTTTGTTAGACATCTCAAGCTGGTAACCACTGCATATTGGTTTCCACCAGCCGTTCGGTTTATGTGGTAAATTTTCGCCAGCCTGACGATCTGTGTCAGTTTTATCGGACGTTGATGGTTTCAACTTGTGACGATCCTCAAAGTCGGCCAAGACCATGGATGATTGCATATTCTTCGCAACGGTGGCAGATTCATTGACCGGCTTGCTCACAATGAAATTTACCATGTAATACTGGGGTGGAAATAAATTTTGCTAGCTCCTTGTGCTTAGTGTGTGGGTGTGTGTCAAATACCAACCTTGTACAAGTCCATCTGTTTTTTCGTCAAGCGTATAAACAGTAATGTTCTTCTTTTCGGTGGTAAAAATTGGGCCAAAACAGAGTAATCTCGACGGTGGACACATCCCTCTAGCAATTTGTGGAGAATGTAGGCTCGATATTTCATCAATGTAATATCCGCTTCGGTGGAGTCAACAAACTGACCATTAACAATAGGTCCAATGAAGCGATTGCTGAACTCTTTTTCTGTGCCTAATAGTCTAGGCTTACGAATTCAACCATTGCAAAATCTGTAAGCAAAGTTGCGTTAACCATTGATCCTCTGATTCAATAAAATAATTTCGACCGAACTGTAACGTTAATCTTACATTCCTTGAGGTTATTTTGCAAAGGGGTGCCCGTCAACACAATGCGTCGCAGCGTACGAATTTTATTAATAGTGGCACTGAGTTGAGAAGATGGATTTTTGAGTAAGTGGCCCTCGTCACAAACAACCACATCGGCACCTGGATTGATGAGAGCCTTGTACGAAAGGGTGGATTCATAGGTGGTTGGCAATTGTCGTTCCATGTTTTGATACATCATCTGAAACATTCTGTACCCGATGATAAGAACGCCACCATTTAAATGCCAATGTCTCAACTGATTTGTCCGGTCATCTGGATTCCTGTACGAAAAACGATTGGTAGATCCGTTCAGTCAAAATTGTTACATGAGGAGAACTTACGACACCAATTCGAAGACTTTGACACTTTCATGTTTGGGAAACGACTTCAGCCAAATGTCGAACTCATCGACCCAATTCAGAATTACGTTCACCGGACAAATGATCAGAACTTTCTTCACATTCGTTTTGTCGCTGTGTCGCAGCAGAGTATGCACCAATGTGATAACTTGCAGCGTTTTGCCTACAATGACGAATTAGGAATATTTCCAATCAAATCACATACAATATCCGTACCCAGGCCCATGCAGTGACTTAGAATGCAACCACTTCCGTTGTTGCCATGTAATTTTTCGATAGATTCGAAGCATGCGTCCCACATAAATTTTACGCCTTCGCATTGATGTGGTTTTAATTTAGTCGACAGTCGTTTATCAACCGCCAACAGTTCGGATTTGGTGTTCAGATCGAAATCCAATAATATTTGGTCCATCTGATTGAGTTCGCCCGGTAATTTGCCATACGTTTCGTTATACTGTTCAATATCGGGAAAAATTCGTCAAATATTAAAGTATTGCGAAGGAAGGTCTAACAGAAGAATTTAGATAGTTCTAGCAATGTCAACCAATGGCATTTGGAATAACTTTTAAGATGCTTAAGAGATGGACAGGTGGAAGAAAATTAGTTCTCAGTCGCAGTAAGTCTATATTACCTTTTGAATTCGTCGAGCATATTGCTTTTTCCGTTCCTTCTCTTGTTGATAAGCTTGTTTTGTTTCCTGAGTTAGGCTCTCGTATTCCATAATTCTTTTGATATTTCTCTGACACTTCTCGGCTTATTGGAAATGGGATTTTCATAGAGTGAAACAGCCATGTCACTATTGCCGGCAGATCGACACTGGCGTTCATGATTTGAATTTTCATCGACGTGTTTTTCATTTAGCACGATATCCAGATAACTGCTGACATCACCACGCCAATCAGATTCAACTACAATTCATAGTAAAATTCAATCAAAAACATTTTTGAGTACAAAGAACGTCAACCTTACCATTGTCCATTGAAGTTTCAATTCTGTTTGATGCAGCATTTTCGTCAAGAGGCTCGGTTTTTGTTGGAATGTCTGAATCATTCAAAATTGGTTGAGCTTCCACAACCGATTCACTCTCTTTTACGAATTCAAATGTCAAGCTTGCATGTGAATCGGGCGAACTGGGATTGCTCGTCTTGAATCGTTTTGACGTCGTATTACTCTCGTCTTGAGCGGATGGTGTGTCAGATCCATTAGAACGTTTCTTGTCTGTTTGGCCTGATGTTTCAAGGAAGTCTGATTCTATCTCTAAATTGTTGTCGGCATCAGGAAATGAGACGTCGTTGAGAAAGGTTGCCAGACGATCTTTAAAGATTTTGTTGAAGGAAGCTTTTTCCTTTAGTAGTTTTTGATATTGCTTGTTGAGGTCATTCGCTTCCAATTCCTTCAAATTTAGCTCATCTTGTAAACGTTTGACATTGTGTTGACTCTGACGCAGTTCTTCTTTCATGTCATTCCTTTCCTTAGATACAGTCTCGACTTGTCCGGTCAGGTCCTTAACTTGTTGCTCCAAACTCTGTCTTTGTTTCACTTCTTTGCGTAACGCTACTTCCAGGCTTAAGCGTTGCTGCGCTTCAAGTTCAAATTTTTGTTTGTACGCCGCAATAGTTTGACAAACCTCTTTTTTGATTACGTCAAATTTGTTTCCCACCTCTTCAGGCTCTGAAATCTATAAATTGAAAGAACGAAAATAAGAAAAACCAAAAAAATCAAAAGATTTTCGTTTGATTTTTAACCTGTACAATTGATGGAGGCAATGTCGACCATACTGATTCTGACTCGTCCGGATCAACGGGTTCAACCTTTATTTCTGATACTGTCAGTAAGCCATTCATATTTGGCCGCAACTATATGCGATGTCGGGTAACGATTAAAGTCAATTTTCGATAATTAATGTCTGTACATAACGCAATGTCTTTCGACATGTACATGCGTTTAGTTTTTACTTTCACAATAAATATGAACCGGTGCACAATGACCACAATGACCCGAGCATTATCCGATCATTTATGGGTAAAAACGACTGCAAGAGAAGCAAATGTGTAAATGTGTTGGAAGACTATATGGTGGATCGTATAACTCAAGTAGAATAAACATTTGATCGTTTTTGGAATTGAGGGAATTGACGTTGACGAGTCGTGTGGATGTTGCTATGCGTGAAGTTTTCTGTAACTCTATTTGAGATATGTTCTGAAAAATATTTTCTGTAGCGTAGCACGCGGTTTACTAATAGAGTAAGACATGTAAGTGAAATCGAAATAGTTTATCAGTCAACATATTAAATACAAATATGCACCACTATACCTTCTTTGTTTTCAAGTATCATATAACTGCTCAGCATAAAGTCAATAGTTATTTGCACAACGATTGAGGAAAGGTTGAAAAATTTCTTGTGACCATAGAGATACCGTCAACGAATAACAACTTTTCTATCTCTCTCTCTCTCTCTCTCTCTCTCTCTCTTTCGAGTTATAATGCAATTGCAAATGACGGTAAATTTCTCTTCCGTATGTCATTGGCTCAGATTCTCTACTGTAATGCAAATGGCGTTGTTTGATTGGATTGCTTATTCTCTTTTGCACTATTCAATTGCCGGTTTCTGTAGATCATCTTCAAGATACGGTACTTTCAAGCGTAACCTCACTTAAGATTTTTATGAGATTTTTTTTAACGTGGATAGCATTTCTAATCGTTGATGGCATTTCAAACGGCCTTAAAGATGATCTAAAGGTTTCTTCCAAGGTGAAATGAAATGTCAAACCATAGTGCCATAACCTCACACTACTAACAATGCAATTGTCAATATAACAACGAAAAATAATTTGTGCAGTTTTGGTTCTATGGATGACATCGGTTCTTTTTGTTCGGCTTAAGAGCTCGTACAAGAATTGTGTTTCATTCACTTACGTTAACTTTTGTCACTCAGTTAGTACTGTCAAAGTTAACTGTGAGGTTAGATTCTTCACGGCCGATTTTGCAAGGCTGTAAACTTTGGGGAGGTCACGCAGATACAGATTGACACACCACAATTGAAGATAAAATGGCGGATTTCATACAAAAATTCACCTCCTGTGACGATTCTCGTCGCCGTGACGATGTGGTGATATTTTTTATACGAAAAATCTTCAAGAGTGGTGTGTTCCCGCGTATCTAATAAAATGGCAGTCTCTCGTTGCCGTGACGATGTGGTGAATTTTTTTATATGAAAAATCTTCAGGAGTGGTGTGTTCCCGCGTATCTAATAAAATGGCGATCTGCGTGACCTCCCCAAAGTTTACAGCCTTACGATTTTGTCCGTGAAGAATTAACTTGTCAGTTCTGACATTTCTGATGTAAAAAAGTTTTCGATTTTCGTATTGATGAAAAATAATTATTTTTGAGTGATGACATTGTGTCTAAATAGTGAAAACAATTAATTAAATTTTGTTTATATTCCAACGGCTGTTGTCAAAATTCACCTCATCGATTTTTGTCACAATTCAAAACTTTCAATCACGACATAGTAAAGTTAACCAGGCTGATTTGACTAGGGACCTGAATAATCTAGTAGCCCTATAGACTGTTATGATCAGAGCGAGAGATCCGAAGACTAGTTAATTTAACTTGCCTTGGGGTACTTGTCAAAATATTGCTTTCTCTTTCAACGTGTTACGTTGAGAGCGAGAGGACCGAAGACCAGTTTATTATAAGTTGCCTTGGGGTACTTGTCAAAATATTTCTATCTCTTTCATCATAACACTCTATATTTTTTTGCGAATAAAATTTTTCAATTTATGTCAGTGTTCATTTGAGTTCAGTTTCACACAGTGTATTAGGTCCCTTATTTGACGTTTCGAAAATGAACCGCTACTGCCTGGTTTATTTTACTCTGCCGTGCTTTCAATTCATTGTTGAATGTTGTGTTCAAGAATCACATGCTAAAAGCCACAAAAGTATCTGAATGAAACGGATGATTTTCAGCTCTGAATCCAGACGATAGTTATTATAGTGGCTAAAGTGAGAGTGTTTTAGTGAGACGTAATAAACTCTATCTATGGTTGGATTGGAATGAATTTTTCCTAACTTTTGCACCAATACACTTTCATAATGCAATATTCCTCAAAGTATCTATCCAAATTCTGGCTCGGACTCTGCACTATGCGCTCATGGCTATATATAACAAATAATTTATATTTTTCGTGAAGAGTCGTTATTGTAGCTCATTTGGCTATTTATATAGAGAATAATCGGTTCAAGCAAATAAATTTGCTGACGGCAATACATAAAAGTCCATCGCATGCGAAATACTATTATATTCGAAAATAATACTTTTTTTTTCATAACATCGACTTATACCTTCGTAATTAAAATCACAACTGATCGGCAGGATTCGAATTTCAATTAAAAATTGCATTAATTGTCTTTGTGTTTGAAATGATCGATTTCATGTGTGATTCATTTATTTGAATGTATTGTTAAAGTAAAAAAAAGAGATTTGACGAACTTGCAAGCAAAATTAAATATATCTCAGTTATTGTTGAGTTTGCCTACTGTGATAAAATACCTCATCATGTACCGTAGTTTATATTAGGCACGCACTAGCACTATTACTCGTGCAAGCCCTCGTATACATATGTACATGTCTTCATATTTATAAGAAATCATGAATTTTCTCTCAATCTCTCTCTCTCTCTCTGTCGTTCACCTAAAATTATGTAAATGGCAATCTTTATAAAGTGACCGCTAGTTGGAGGAGTTGAAACAGGAAATAAGTTCTTGAATTTGAGACTTAAAAATGTTTTCTTTATTCGAAATAAGTATTCTGAAGTTATGCGCTAAATCAATGGCAGTCGTGCCATATCTGTGGCTTTTATTGAATTTATCGATAAAACTGTTCGTGTCAAACGAACCAACATAGTTTAAATTTCATTTCAATTTTCTTGGAAATAAAAATCTTTTCAACAGCGAAAAGTCGCTCCCACTTAGGGAAATTATTCCGAAGAATCTTCAATATCTTGATCGGTCGACGTATCTTCGAAATCATCAATTCCAGTACTTTCAAATTCATTCCAAACGTCTCCGATTTCTTGATCGGTCAATGTCTCGTCTTTCATATCGACCAATAGTGAATCGTGGTCATGATACTTGTAAATCAAATCTCCATGCGTTTCCAGCAAAGCGTTGAGCAAATTATCGTTCGATGGAATCGGTGCCGTGTGTTGTACCACCTGTGGATCAAGATCATCAACACCGAACAGTTGCTGTAGGTCTACTTCCTTGTAATAGCGACCGATTTGATGCTCATCGATGACACGTTTGGCGATGCTCAATTTTGAGACCTGACGATCGTAAATTTTCTCTTCCATTGTACCAAGAGAAATGAATCGGTACACGTAACACTCCTTTTTCTGTCCAAATCGGTATGTTCGAAAAATGCTTTGAATCTACGAACGAAAAATGCACAATGGCAGACAAGTCTGGCGAAGTTTTTAAATCGAATATTTACATCATCCGAAGGATTCCAAGATGCGTCAAAGATTATGACTCGGTTTGCTCCCGTCAAATTGACTCCCAAACTTCCGGCTTTCGTTGAAATCAGGAACAATCTGATAATAAGGAAAAGTTTGTTTAATAAGAATCACCGGAATCATTCTTTTAAGCAGGGACACATTTTCATGAATTTTCGAGTGATTTTTCATTTTTTTCGACGTTTCATGAAAAATGTCTCCATGACGTCCGATTTTCGATGTTAAGTACCGTGCTCGTTTATTCGTTTCATCGTTGAATACTTGCATAGCTCGTTTACGTTTGTCAACAGTGTCACTTCCGTCTATCCGTAGATAGTCCATTCCACGAGTCCAAATTCCCTTTGAGTTGGTGGCTAGGAAACCTTCGATAACGTTTAACGTGGACAAGGAGCCAGAGAATAACAGCAATTTTTCACCACGCGTTTCACATTCCGATAGAATAGAAAAAAGTAACAACATTTTGCCAGATACGTCCGGCTGATCGCATCCGTCGAACATGGGCATCCACCAATTGTCAGCAATTTCGTTCGGCTCGCTGTCACTTGAATCGGAATCACTATTTCGTTGAGCTGGTCTATGTCGTTTAGCAAAATCGATCAATGTATTCGGGTGATTGCATATCTTTTTCAATTGCGGTGAATGAACAATGGGATTGTTCTTGCCGTAAGTAGTCATGTATAACTGACAGAACAAAAGTGAAACGTTAACAAGTTCTACAAAGGAAAAATAAAACGTTCGAAAAACCAACCTTGTACAAATCAATCTGAACTTTCGTCAATCGTATGAACAGCACATATTCCTGCTTCGGTGGCAAAAATTCGGCCAGCACGGAGTAGTCACGTCGTTGAACGCATCCATCCAGCAATTTGTGAAGAATGTATGCCCGATATTTCATTAGTGTGATGTCCTCGTCGGTCGAGTCAATAAATTGACCGTTTACTATTGGACGAACGAAGCGATTGTTGAACTCCTTTGCGGTGCCTAATAATCTAGGCTTTACGAATTCGATCATCGTAAAATCTGCAGAAAAGTTTTGGTTCAAATCAATTGAAACTGCAGATCTTCACTTCATTTACTTCATCAAGTTACACCTTTCTGAAGGCTTTATTCACTCGAGCTTATTCGAAACTTTTTTTTGGCTAACCGCTGTAACTAATCAGCCGTATACTCACATTCATTTAAGTTATTCTGCAACGGACTTCCAGTCAAAATGATTCGTCGTGACGTGCGAATTTTATTGATTGCCAAACTGAGCTTCGAAGCTGGATTTTTCAGGAGGTGGCCTTCATCGCAAACTACCAAATCTACTCCTGGATCAACGAAGGCCTGGTGAAATATGCTTTTCTCATCTGCTTTACACGATTCACGCTGAAACGATCGATATCCAATAATGAAGACACCGCCATTCTTCTGCCAGGCTTTTATACGCTTTGCACTTTCACGGGCACTGCAGTCGAGAAATAATAGTTTTCACTCGAATGTCACTTCAGACTGTTGTCAAAAAAAAAAGTTACTTACGACGACAGACAGTAGGTGTTGATGTTCCCTTTGTTCTGAAAATCTTTGAGCCAAAGTTCAAACTCATCCATCCAATTGAGAATGACACTCTTTGGACAAAGTATTAAAACTTTCTTTACTTTCGTTTCTGTAAAATGAGTGATCAAGGTGTGGACCAATGTGATCACTTGTAGTGTCTTTCCTGTAAAATTATTTTCGATTTAGTTTTCATTCACTGGACTATAAGGCGCATGAACCTTACCGAGACCCATGCAATGGCCTAAAATGCAACCGCCACCATTACTGTGTTGCAATTTCTCAATAGATTCGAAACAAGCATCCCACATGAATTTCACGCCTTCGCATTGATGAGGTTTCAGTTTCGTTAACAATCTTCTATCCACAGACAACCGTTCACGCTTAGTATTCGCATCGAAATCCAATACCAATTTGTCCAATTTGTTGAATTCCCCAGGTAGTACGCCGTATTCTTCGCAAAACTGTTCAGTAAAGGAAATCCAAAATGTTAAAGCAAAACTAGCTACAATCTTGCTCATTGTTTCAGAAACTGCAGTTTTACCTTTTGTAGCTTTTGGGTGTAATGAAGTTTCCTTTCTTTTTCCTGTTGGAAAGCTCTCTTTGTCTCTACCGTTAAGCATTCGAAATCCATAATTTTTTTGATGTTACGTCGCATTGTTTTCCTTCTTTCTTCAACTTGGTTTTCCGTAGACAACAGATGATTGTTTTCCGTTACCGACACAGGTTCGTCTTTGGTGACAGCTTCAAAACAAAAGATCAGACAAATTGTATAGTTTAATCGTAGGACGTAGCAGTTGAAATTATTTGCGTAACTAATTCAAATTGTACGACTTAAAAAACCACGTCGTAGGTACACTCACCAGCATTAGTGTTATCAACTGTCACAATCATTTCATTCTTGTCATTTGCTTGCAATATTGGGATATCCGTAACTGATTGAAGTTGTTGAAGCTCGACAACGGCATTCCCGGTGAAATTTTGATCATTTGTTTCATTCGTCGGATTGAGTGGTCTCGGTTGTTCATCCACTGTTTTCTGATGTTTTCGAGCCGGATTATCCTCATCATCCAAAGACGTGTCATTTGGGCGCTTGTTGTTTTGAGATTCTACGTCGTCGACTATCACGTCATTTAATAGCAATTTAAGACGGTTGTTGAACGAAGTTTTTTCTCTCATCATTTCTTCTTTTTCGGCCTCGCTTTGTTTTAATTTATTTTTCAGCACATCATTGTCTTCGATCAAAGACTTATTTAATTGCGTCACTGACTTCATTTCGTCATTCAATTTCTGTATTTCTTCTTCATATTTTTGCGTTGGTTTTCTTCTCGCTCTAGCGCTGCTTCCACACTAGCAATTGTATTGAAAATATCGCGTTCGAATTCTACAAATTCCGTCTGAATGTTCGACCTTCAGAATCCTAATTGAGAAAATGTGATTTTCAGTAAAATAACTGTCAAATATAGTCTCTAATGCCAACCTCTGCTTTTGATGAAGAGGCATTTTGAGGTTCCATTTCACAAAAATGGAATTATATTCGACCGATATTAAAAATCAAGGTTTTGAAACTTTCGCAACACGTACTAACACTGGCTCGCTACTTTTATTTTTCGACTGTTCGTCCAAAGTGGCGATCTTAAACTGTCAATAATGTCAATAAATGGTATAAAATTTTAAAAGGGTCGTTCACAAATGATACCAAACCAAAAATCACCTGTTCAGAAAAACGCCCTGCCAAATAGCATACTATATTATATGAAGTGGTGTCTTACAGTGTTTTACACAATGCCATGTTTCACTACCCTATAGAGTCAGGCTTGAAGTGCGTTGCAAAAAGTGATGTTACTTCACATGAAAATAAGCTGCAGAGAATGAAGTACTGCGAAAAATAGGTGGCGCCTCTACACTTATCCACTTGGCGAATGAGAATCGTCTATTTGACATATATGGAAATGTTGTGTCACTGCTAGAGAGTATTATGTTCATACGCAAAAAAGCGCAAAAATGACCTTTCGATTTGAAAACAACAAAAATCCTACCGTACAATTTCATTGAACCGAAACTTCTCAACGTAGTTTTAGATATATCTCAAACAAAAAAAAAATCGATTCCCAGATTTGACAGATCTAAATCTAAAGGATCACATTCCTTATAAATAATAATACAACTTTAATCGTAAACAATAACAATTTGAGTGCAATAATAACTAAAGCAGCAATGAATTTCAAATAGAATATTTTTGAGACCTCTGCACTGTGGGATAAGATCAACCTAAATTTGGCAGAATTCGTATCTAAAAAAATGTTGAAGATAGAAGAAAATTTTGTTCTAGAGAGTTGAAGTATGACTTCTGCCGAGTATTTTGCGCAAACCAAAAATTCAAAATGGCCGCCATTTCAACCGGAAGTAGCTCGTAACTTTTAAACAAAGTGAAAAAACGATACAGTTTCTTTACTAAAGTAACGACCGATTTTCCTGCTGAATTTTAGACAAACAAAAAATTCAAAATGGCCGCCATTTAAACCGGAAGTAGTTCGTAACTTCTAAATAAAGTGACGAAATGATACAATTTCTTTACTAACGTTACAAGCAATCTTCCTGCTGAATTTTGCGCAAAAAAAAAAAACAAAATGGCCGCCATTTAAACCGGAAGTAGCCCGTAACTTTTAAACGAAGTGACAAAATGATACGGTTTCTTCACTAAAGTTGCGACTGACTCTTCCGCTGAAGTTTAGGGGGAAAAATTCAAGCCGTCATTTAAATCGGTCGTAGTTGGTAACTTTCTTTGAAACGAAAGAAATGACGAAACGCGACGCCAATAAATATTTTACAGGCGTTAATCAGATATCTATAATTAAAGTTAGTATAAACGACCACTAGCACAGAGGAAAAGCTGATTAGTTTTAAGAGATTCCAGTTTTAAACGGGGCTGCCAGACGTGAACTGATCTCTTAATCGCACCCCATTGATTTTTCTTATAGGAGAAAAACAAGTTTCAAACAAAAATCCTATCGTCCAAGATGTCATATGCGATTATGGGCCAAGTCAATAGGTATTGTAGCACAATGGTCTTCACGCAATAGACTTCTACTGAAAAAGAAAAATATTAAAAATTAAAAATTAAAAATTACAAAAAACTGAAATAAAAGGTGGACAGTTCACTGTCACTCGTCATATTAGTCTTCATCATCATATTCGTTTCCATTTTCATCTTCATGTCCGTCTTCATCATCATATTCGTCTCCATTTTCATATCCATCTTCATCTGCATCTTCATCATCATATTCGTCTTCATTTTCATCTTCATCATCATATTCGTCTATATTTTCATCTCCACCTTCATCTCCATCTTCATCTCCATCTTCATCTTCATCATCATATTCGTCTCCATTTTCAATCTCCATCTTCATCTTCATCTCCATATTCTTCTCCATATTCATCTTCATCCACATCATTTGGCAAGCTTAATTCATCAAGACCGAACCGTCTAAAATTTCATTTAGTGAGCTATGAAAGTCTTCGTCATTGTCGTTTCCTTCCAATAAAAATGTTTCGTCCTCGTTGTTCGCTGGAACATCAGGTGCTTTAAGAAGCCGTAAAACTTCAGTAGGAATGTTTTTTCTGGGTCGGGAGTTTAATCGTTTCTGCAATGCAAAACTTGATATGATTGGGTCCGATGTGTCAAGAGCTCGATTGAATACATCCATAAGGTTTTGCTTGCGGCTGACATTTCTGGCGTGAAACTGACGATTATGTCGATATAACTTGTTGCACGACTCCGCTGCATCCTCAGCAAGAACCCCAGGAGGGAGACCATCATTGACGAGCAAAAGAGGACGTGCGTGGATGAGAATTTTATGTACGCTTTGTGGCATGGGATACCAATGGTACTTGTCACACATAAAATCGCTGTTTCTTCGCAAAACATAGAGAAAAAGATCTACGTCTAGAGGAAATTGGCACGAAAGCGCGATGAGGATAGTGCCGATTTTTTTTACGAGGTCCACATCCAGCTCAAGTATCTCTGCGAGTATTTCCGGTTTCGAAAAAGCTGTTCGAGCAACAGGTCCACTGTTGGTGTTTCCAGATCCTTTTTTTGAAGGGAAATCCACTCTTAAACTCATTTTGTCCCAGAATCTGTCTTGTATCAAGCGCTTCCGTCGTTTGACCTCTTTTTGAGAACTGGTCCACGCATCTGCCATACGGGTTCTGGTTTTACATCCAATCTATACGAGATGTGAAGCAGAAACTCAAAGCAACGAATCCATAAGTGTAACACACTTATTCCATAGATCAACGTACCACATTTCGGTTTGAATCTATTCTCCATATCCTTAAGATTGTTAAATTGCTTCGGTGTGGCTTTGCAAACAGTACATGTCTGCATAGACTTCGTCTGCGTAACTACTGCATGTACCTTCCCATCGATCATAGTCTGATACAGTTCATAGGTAACTGTTACCTTTTTACCTGCAACTGTGGTTACGTATGGAACCAGCTTTTGTATTTCTTCCTTAACGGACTGAAATATTTGTAAAGTCAGCTTGGGTGTTTCCTTTGCGAATCGTAGCTCTATGGGTCTGCACCATCGAGGTGACTGTGGCGTTGCATTGTTCCACACAATTTTACCATCATTCGTAGTCATTCGCAGTGGCACTAAAGTCGTTGCGAAGAGGTTACCGTCTGCGTTTTCTGTGGAATCAACATCAACGTACTTTTGATTAAATTGGGATTGGTCTGACGAGCCATCACCACCCCACTTTCCTTGTAGTTTTATTATAATTTCTTTATTTGTCAACCAAGTAAAGCGTCCATTCAAACATTCTTTTTGC
>NW_023503715.1:0-34011 GCF_014529535.1 Bradysia coprophila | reverse complement strand
TCAAAGCTGCGAGGATGATGGAACTTTTTAATATATTTTAATAAAAAAGTCGAAAAAAATTGTCACAAACAATATTTTTAACTAACTGATTAGAAAGAGAGGTATTATGCTTGCAAAAACAATTTATGTTCGATCACGAGTTAGACATCATAGTTAAGGCAGTAAAATGTATGACCATACCGTAGGAATAAAGTAAAATTGCCACACTTTTCACTGTGTAGTTTATGTCATGTTTTTTTTGTACGAGAACTATTAAAAGAGTAGACTCATTTAACACACAATGACATCTAGTAATTAGCTCAAAAACGTGAGCCAATCAAATGTTGAAATGTTGGTATTCCGAACAATGTTAATAAATTTTACTAGTAGATAGTTCATCTCGAAGAAGAAATCACAGAAGCTTCACTGAATGACAAAACGGTAATAATTTTCGTTTGAAATTTTCTTTTTAATTTTTTTTTTTTATAAATGTCTGCCTGTAAATATATATTACATACATCATAATAACAACAACTTAACTAGTCATTTCTGTTAAATTATGTTTTTTTGTTGATGAAATAAATTTCTCCTTTTGTTAAATTTTATTGTTTCGATTGTAGTGCCTTTGCAAATAGTAAATGCATTTGACTGAATAAATAGAATGTAAAAAGAGATTATTTTAACTTATAAAAATGAATATAAAATTTTACAGTTCGTAATAACTAAGAAGCGATTATTGTTTAAATATGAAGCAAATATTCTAGGTATTTTAAAATCTACGTTATTCAATAGATTTATCTAAATATCGCACGCCAAGAACTCAATATTTTGTTTCTTTATTATTTCTTCTTAATGTAATCCCAGCTGGCACGAGTTATGCTACTTAAACGGTATTTTGTAGATGAACTTTCAAAGCGAAAAAAAAACAAAAACTGAAGCGAAAAAACCTTTCGATAAAAGGAATGTTCCGTGCTGAATCAATATAATTCCTTTACTATCTGTTGCTAACATGAACCGGATTATCGAAAGATTTTTTTTTTTAAATATATATATTTTGTACATATTTTTAACAAGCGGAATTCTAAGCAATAATATTTTTGTGAACGATTTTTGTTATGAATGTAAAAGCATATTATATTATAATGAATGTTAAATACAAACAAATTTTATAAACACAAAAAAAATATTTGAAATGGTCCAAACAACATCACTTCAAAATCAATAGTAAAACACTAAGTAAAATATGAAAGAAATCAATCTAAAAGCTTTACATATATCAAAATTACAATTTAAATCAAATTAACTGTTTATTGAAAGAAATGCACGTTAAATTGAAAATAAATGCAAAGATCAAAGAAAACCACACTGAACAGTTTCTTAACGTTAAGAACTTTGACTTTGTATGTATAATATTATTCAAATGTATACTCATTACTCATGTCGAAACAAATATTCAAGTGCAAAAATATATTAGTTTTTTATTAAACGTTAGTATGGTAGTGCTCAACTAGTTAATTTATGACTGCAGACTGCATGATGTGATTATGCGAATTTGCTTCTTTGCATGAAGGTAGTTAGGCTTTCAATATGGTTAGTATAGAGTATAATGATTTGTAGAGAAAGTAGATCGATAAAAAAGGTAATTGGCCCAATACTGCGAATCTCTTGATAGAATGGAAAATTTACCTTCAAGTAAGTTGAGGATTCAAGTTTTTGATATTATGTTTTCAAAGAAAAACAATTCAATTTTGAAAGAAACCGTCTTTTGATAAGAAGTACTTATTAAATCTTCGCATTTTGAAATGATAGAAGGCTGCGTTGCTACTTGAAAGGGTCACTAATAAAGGATTAAGCCTAACATTTTGGACTATGTCAAGACTAAAGCCTAACTCGTAACGTTTTGTCCATGGAGGCTACTACGAAAATAAATTACTTTCCCAAAAAATCAATCAGATTATTGTACAAAAATGTCCACCCATTCCATTTATATTGACCGAAAGTACCAAGATAAACGAAATTTTATCAAGATTCTTGATTCAAGAATGAAGTAAAAGATGTACTCTTAATCTTTACACTACTTCTCATTCATAACTCGTGTTCAATCAATCATTCATACGTTTGATTGACCAACCAATTACCGCAATCAATTCTTAATTTTAAATTAATTCAGTTAGCTACCCGAAATGTTTCCTCTGACATAACTCCTTAATTAATTATAATTTCATTTAAGGTCTTTCTAAAACGACAACCGTTAATAAACGACCGTCGAGTTTCATGATTTTTTTTTCACCGTTCTGGCACACTATTATTACGTTGTCTTATTGATAACGTCATTGTAAGACTGAACCAGGCGTAAGAACCTCCAAATTAGTTTAACATTTTCGGGAAAATTATTCAAATTTGTCTATAGTCTTTCTCACACCGCGTTACTATGCAAATTGGTTAATTTATTTGTTGCTCCTCTTCAGCATACAAAATAGCAAGGAGAAAAAATTGATGACACAGACATTGACTAGAGATTTTACGGTGTTTTAGAAGGCATAGACATAAACATCCAACTTTTGTTGTATTTTTCTTATCACTTTGTCAATGAATGCGGCGAGCCGAGAGTATTTTTCCTGTGGAATAATGTTAACATAATGTAGACATAACTCAAAACATCTTAATCAGGTTATTGCCTTTTTATTCAGTTAGTATTTTTGTTGAAGCTTAATGCTGAAAGTATATTGTAACATTTTACACAACACCCTCAGTCACGCACAGCAAGTTCACGCAACAATTATTTTCTTTATTTATTTGCATGCTAGTTAATGATCGTCCGTATAAAATAGTAAAATAATAATCACAAATAAAGAGATAAATTTCAAATAAAGAAACCAAGTAAATAAAGGAAAAAAAATGTAAAATAATTTAAATTTGAAATTTTACTATAAATAATGAAAATGAAATGAAAATACGAAATTAAAGTGAAACAAATAACATTATAGGAACAGATTGCACGAGAAAAGCAAGTGAGCGGTAGAGTTCAACTACAAGTATGGTATCACAGCGAGAAAAGTGAACTTGTTGTGTCATTGATGGCCGGTGATGATCTAGCTCCGCGCGACGATAGTTATGGATTTGGTATTTATCCCGAAGCATACGCCAAAGTTAGAATATTGCCAAAAACGTAAGTAAATCGAAATTACGTCCGATGTAAAATGTTCACTTACCAAAAATATGCTTCAGTGGCGATGGTCATGTTGCCCAAACGGAGGTATCAGTACCAACGCAAAATCCAATATGGAACGCCACATTATCGTTCTCGAATATATCGCCAGACAATCTGATGGATCGTTTTGTAGACATCCAACTCTGGGATTTGGTTCCGCACACCGAATCGATATTCTTAGGTGAAACAAGTGTTGATTTACAGAAAGCTTTTCTGGATGATCGCGCTATATGGTATCGATTAGAAGATCCGCGAAGTTTGCGGTCGGGCTCAATGAATCGATCACCAAGTGTGTCTCCACGTGGTTCAATCAGTGTCGACCATAATCGGTATGGAAGACGAAACGATTATTTGCAAAGATCCGTATCAGATGATGTGGATTCGATCGGTGATGGAACTTCATTGTTACATCCGGATCATGCATGGGTGGCCGGTTCTCGACGCGGCTCATCTCAGTCTGAAACGTTAGAGGTTGAAGTCTATCAATTAGGAAAGGACTTTTCAAGATCGTTACCGGGATCGCGGCGATCATCCTTTCAAGATCGTGAGCAACAAGAAGCCAAGGATGGTGAAGCGACTCCACCTCCGACAATATATTTGAATAATAGACGACGATCATCATGTGTGCGTCGCGACCCGGATGAAATACTGAAATCTTTAAAAGCCGTGAAAGGAGAATTGGGTAGAACAATGAGTTTGTCAGCGGCCGAAAAAAGGCCAACATCTAGACGTAAGTATATTAATTTTCAAATGACTTTATTCTTCTCCTTGTCAAAATGAAATAGATGAATATGAATCACGCTAATGTTTTATGTTCCGAACTATCGCATTTTTCACCTACTTTCTTCGTTTCAACATCAAAAACGATACAATTTATTGTCGATGAAAAAAACATGCAATTGTAGATTCAAAGATTTTATTTGTAACCTTTCAACGACAGCAAACATATCAACTGTACAATTTTTCTCTGATTGTTTTCAGAAGATTAAAGGAAAATCTTTTACTTCATTAGTTGTAAAATAATATTTGTCTATATTTTGCCAGTCACTTTATTCTTATTTTTGTAATGACTGTGTGTATATCAGACGATATAGCCAATAGGTTATTGGATCCTCAGAAAAATGTTAAAATATTTCAATTATTCTTAATGTCCTTAAAAAAGGTTCCTTTTTCCAGCATTAACCACGCCACCTAATCATCATTAATCTATCCATCATCCATGCATTCTAAAACCTTAAAAGTGAACCTTGTTTATGGAAGAGCTCAATTTAGTCTTGAACCTACACTTGCTAAACACTCCAATAGTGCAATGAAATGAATCTAGAAACACTCCACCATTTTCTTCTTAATTTAATTTCACGCAGTAATGGATTTCTACTAAAAAATAAAAATACAAACACCACCTTTAAAGCACAAAATGAACATTTCTAAATATTATTATCATGTGGTAAGATGTAGACTGTTGTTGTTTGGTTTTGATTTAAATGTTGACTTTAACTGTTATAAAGTTACAATTTTTTGTTGTTGTTAAAGCAAAAAGTTTCTTTGCGTTATGTACCTGTTGTTCTCTGAATGCATTTTGTCAAATTGTTTGTTCTTTGAATGCATTACTGTTGTTTTTCTTGTAGATTGTTTGAGTTGTGTTTGTAAAGTTAAATTTAAATAATTAAAATTACACAGAAATTTTCTGAGATCTGTTTTTGCTTGTATGGAGTATGTACCGTTTTTACGATTTGAAAAAAGGGCATCGGAATTGTAAGCGTAAATTAAACACAAACGCTTTTTGCATTTGAGCATAAAATTGGACGCTTAGGCTATCAGGCCCGATTAATTTAACTAAGTTTATACCTTTTTAACAAAATACTGCTTCTACTCACCGAGAACTATTCATTTGCAAATATTCCAAAATAGTCCATATTTACACAAAATTTTAAAAAAAATAAATGGTTTGGTCATGCATTCCATTTTGGAGCGAACAGTGTCAATTGTCACGGTATGATGGTACGCTGCTACCTTTTATGCTCGCTAAATAGAAAAGCGTATGTCTCATTTAAACGGATCTTGAATGTACCCTGAGGTGAACCTTTTGACATGGCACAATAAATGAAATTACACCGTTTGCTGAAAACCTCAAAGCATTACATTGTACTATCGCGTTGCTAAAGCAAACTTGTTTCAACTATTTATTAATTTCTCGCATGAAATTGTTTAAGTTTTTTTGGTGTGTTTTCTAATTAAAATTAATTATGTTTAAGTGAAGGTATTCATACCGTCTGGTATTTATGCAAAGAAGAAAAAAAATCTGATTTCGTATTTTGCGAATTTATTATTCTGAAATAGAATTCTTTATTAAACGGGTATATCAACGTTTTCCGTTGCAGTGAAGTAATACGGGTATGAGTATTATAATGGGATCAGTTAAATATTTTCTACTCTGTTAACTTTCATTCTTTTGTGTAAATATAAACTTCATATCAGATTATAGTAAAATTATGAAATAAACAAATTTTCTGCTTGTTGCGTTTGTTGTGTAAACAAGCGATCCAACCAAGGTCAATGTATTTCAATTTCATTCAATACATTTTGAGAACAGTTTGAACAGTTTATTCGTTTCATTCATTTTTCATCATAATTATCGCGCTTGATACGTAACGTCGTTTACTCTTACAAATTAAGACGTCTCAATGAACCGAGATTTTCTTCCCGGGCAGGTTCTATTAATACATAATTCAGTAAATTATATACAATTGAGCGACTGAAACATACAGTTTTAAACTTATAACTGTCCCTAATTGAACCCAATTCTATTTTCTATCGTTCATTCGTTTTAATGCTTTGAATCGTTTCCCACTCAAGGATCAAGTCGAGCTCGCAAGGACAGTGTAATGGAAATATCGGAACGAACACTCGGAATGGTTATAAACAAATTGAGCCCACCGGACGATGATAGAACACCGCAATGGAAAGGATCAGGAACATTATCGAAAAGTCTAATAATTCCACCGAAAGAACCGTATGTGGTGCTTGGTCCAGGACAGGTTCAACCGAAAGGATATCGTTTAACGTCTGGCCGCTATGGCGAATTGAAATTAGGACTTTTCAAAATAAAGGGAACTATTGAAGTTGAGGTAAGGCAAAGGAACGTTATTGATTTGTTTTGCACATGACTTGCGTTGGTGCTGTGGGAACTAGTCTTTGAAGAGAGGCCACACCTTTTGACATACATCACACCAGTTTTTCCGCATTTGCTTTTTAAAAAAGTCGTTACATTCAACAGAGAAATGAAACGGACAATTGAGTTTTTATTATTCAAAGACACGCATAGTCTCGCATAACACTCACAGTGTGTCAAACATGAATCAAGTCTCTGAATTGACCAGGGATTTTAGAAATTCCAGTTTTGTGTAATAAGGGTCATGGAGTTGACTAAAATGTACTTTTAAATGTTGCATACTGGATCCGAATTCAAACTTTTCAAACATGAAAATCCTCACCAAAACCACTGTCTCATACATTTTGTCACACTATGTCACCATCGCTAACAAGGCATTGTGCGTGTTGATATTGAGGCTGTTTAATGAACATCAGTTACATTGAAACAGCGAATCGATAACAAATAACTCAAATTATTGCATGTGGTGTTCTTTTCGGAGAATATTATTCCCACGGCACATTGTCAAATGAATATTAATCATCGAAACCATGATATATTACATTCGAATAAAACTCAATCAATTTTGACTTTGAGTGTAACGACTCAATGGAATAAATTCTGAAAAAAAATTGTATAAAATTCAAGTTGTAAAAAGAATATAAAATTCAAATTTCTCGATTGACTGCATACGGAAGTCAACCGTTTATCCAAAATCATTTATCATAAAACTTAAACTTCCACACGTATTTTCTTTCCGAAAGTCCTTTTAGGTGTGAATTCATATTCCCATGATATCCGAGTCATATTATTGTTACAAAAGAGATGAGAAAAAACCTCAATTTTTGCAAACTCATTTCTTTGGAAGCATAAAATGGATGGTATATTATACATTGTATGTGAACAAGTTTTCAAGAATATTAAGCTTTTCGACATTTATTATAGTCGAACATATCCGAACATAATATATAAATTATGACTCTCGTTGTGCCAGCTTTAATATTATAATGGTAATTTAAAGTTTATTTTCCTGATTCTGATTCTGTTTGTTGTAAGTCGGTGGAAGTATGCTTAATTCCAAGTGAAAAATGAAGCAAATATTTGCTTTGAACATTTTTAGTGCAAATTTGAACTTAATTGAATCCACTTGTGTTCTACTAACAAGAGATGCAAATTATTACTTGTTTTGTACATTCATTGTAAGTAAGTTCAGCTCTCGTGAGAATAAAGCTTTGCAGAGTCTGGCTGTTTTGTGTCAGATAAAATTTTACATCGACTGTAGGAGTTGAGTTCCGACATATTGTAAAATTTCATGTACCGAATCAGTTGCGTCACATCTCTTTATTAACTCGACTATACGTACAATTCTACTGCGCTCTGTTTCATGAAATCTTTAATTGAGAACAAGACCGAAGGCACAGATCAAATAGCCGTAAATGTATAGCTGCTTCTATCAAGGCTTTCATGTGATGGTAGCAAAATTTTAATAATGAAACATTTCAAATGAAGAAAATAGACTTTAGATGGATAACCGTCGTCCCGTCACTATCTTTACAAACGTTTCCACTGATTAAATCTGTCTGTTATCTACATGAAATGTTAAGTAAATCACAATCACCACATTCAATTATTTAAGAAAAATATATTTCGCCACCATCAGGTAATATCTGCACGTAACATCGTTAATGTTGATTGTGAAACACCTCCCGACACATATGTCAAGTGTTATCTGAGAGACGGCGACAGATTGCGCCATAAAAAAAAGACAAGGGTAGTGCGACATGCTGCTGAACCGTTATACAAACAAACATTAAAATATCAGGTAATAAAGTCATTTTGAACGTTCTACAAGTGTCTTCGGGCTATTGAAATTTGACGGTAAAAATATAATAAATAAAATTGTCACAGACCGCTGATGTGTTTGGAAGAAATCTTGTTATAATGGTGTGGCAGAGATGCATTGGCTTTGAGCACAATCAGGGTCTTGGTGGGGCTGAACTATCATTGGATAAGTTGAATTTATCGCAACATGTTGGAGGTTGGTATCCATTATTTCCAATGCATTCATTTGGTAGTGACTCAAACGATTCTCCATGACGGAATGTGATCAGTACCCCGTCATTGCAGTTGCAGTATTTTGTGAACGAACTTATTTATTGTTTTAGTCTATATTATAGCGATCACTTGAGAGTAAAAGAATTGATTTTACTTTACTAGGGAGGTAATAGGGCCATTCCCTCCCTAGGGAAAACCCTTTACCTCGCTCGTAAAGTAAAATAGCATGCTGCACACGGGAAATAATATGATATCTCGTATCCAGATGAGTGAAAGTCCTCTGATACGTTTACTTATCTGGATACGAGGTATCACATTACTTCCCTGGTATAGTAATCTACTATTTGTGTCATCAAACTGTATAATTTCAAAGAATTGTTTGTGCTGTAAGAAAAATAAAAAATATTCCATGACGAACATTGAAAGTCTAAAAATGGAGTGACACGGCTAAAATCCTGGAATTCTGTTATTGATTTCGTTTTACTATACTTACAATAAATTCTTGTAATTAAATTTGCCTACTCTCGACACGTTAATATTTAATTAATTTAAGTAAATTCCATTACGAATTAAGAATTCAAAAAACATGAAAATATAAAATTTAAAAGAAATTTTACAAGAAATGGGAAAAACATGCGTTTAACTGCACATTGAAATAATTATGTATAACTAGCATATAAGTTTGCATAAAATTGCATAAATCTTGGTATAAGTTCTTGGTAAGTGTTTATTGCAAAAAGAAAAGAAAAAAGAAAATCAGTGTTCGTGGTTAACGAGTGTCAGACTTGAGCTTCAACCTAAATAACGTTTCAACGATTGAACATTAATAGCGAACAACTTAAACTTTTGTTAGAACGTTGGAATCATAAATATAAGTTGAAAACAAAGACAAATAACCTAAAATATAAAATTTAAAGAAAACACTAAGAAATTAAGAAATTGCAAAGACTCTTCAAGCTAAATTTGTAGCACTTCACGTAGAGAATATTTTAGGACAACTGTGTGATAAAGACGAATAAAGATTGACTGTTCTGTAACATATATAAAAAAATAATCAAGCTTTCATCCTCACTAAGGGTTCAAACTTTTAATGAGTTACGTAATTATGTTATTGAATCAACTCACTGCACTCAGAGAACGGATATTATTTGTGTCAAATGGAATTATAACTATTAGGGTGGATCGATTTTTACCAACTTTCAAATCCACAATCAGTCGCATGTGTAGCTTGAAGAAACTAAGCTTTTTGCATCATTACTTTTTCGTTTCATTGGCTTGGATGACCAGACTTTGTATAAAATATTGATTTTCCACATACGATTTTCGAGTGCACGTTTTTTGTGTGTGGATTTTAAAATTGGTAAAAAATCGATCCACCCTATTAACTATATTCATTCATTAAAAGTCTCACATTAGAAAATTTCAGCACTGGCGAGTTATATCGTAAAATTTCTGTCAATTTGACTTGACTCCGTAAAAAGTAGGTTGCATTTATTTCTAGGTTGTACTAAATAAAAGACAAAGTTAAGTCTTGGTCCATTTTGTACGATCTGTTTTTGTAGCGTAGTGGTAAGAATAATGAACTTCGAGATTTAGATAGATCCTTTTGTCATTTTTAGCCATTGTATTATTTACAAAAAAAAATATCTAAAAACACATCGTCAGTCAGAATTTCTTCCAAGTAAAATATAGTCCTATGCATCGACCTATACGCCGATGTTAGGCTTTTGCAGTGAAAACAAAGTAAAAAATCAAAAATCATTTAAAAAAGAAAAAAGAAAATTCAAATCCTCGTTGCTTAACCGAGGATATAAACGAACACCTTGATCGTTATCAAGCACTTATTGCTCGATATCTTTGATTTGTCTCATTCTAAAAATCATAAATTCTACATCTGTATTGGTTTAATTTCAAGAGCAAAGATTAATAAAAGTGTTGTTTGTACACAATTATGGAAGTCTTGTGACAAACGAATAAAATTGGTAAGCTAGTTTAAATTTGATGCGAAAGTTGATACATCTTTATGAAATAGGCAAGAGTACTACGGGTAAGTCACCTTGTAATACGCAAACATTTTACTGAGATTTATGTAATGGTGTACGTGATGTGTAGAAAACAAAACTCGAACAATTCACCTTTTAGAAACGGCTAGTCATCTATTACCGCCAACGAATACAAAAATAAGCCATGTGCTCTAACCAGCTTGCTTTTATAAAGCAAAAGGTGCAATCAACTAAAGAAGGAAAAGATTTCATACTAAATACATTAAGATTCGCCAACAATCAAATTTATTTTGAATGTCATTTTAAAGGGGAACGAACGGGCTTTGAGATAAATATATTATTTGCTTAGCTTAGTAAGGGTTTTTTAATTTTCGAGGTTATATTTTCAATTTTTTTTAATTTAAAAAAAAGTCTCTAGAACTTCATGCACAACAACAATATTTTGTAGTTAGCAAAATACTAGAATATTTTACATGTGAAAATGGCACGGGAACATCCTAATAAAGATTTATAAAAGGTTTAATCTTCACCAATCCTTAGAAATATGGCCCAAACGTGGTCATCGACGTTGTTGTGTCCAAGTCTTACTTAAATGAAATCATTATACCATTGATCGCATTAGGTCGGAAAATTATTAACTTGTCGCATCAAATTTAAATGTTCGCTGTACAGAGTCTTTGCTCATATCTATGGCCTAAAATAATTAACATTTTTACAATGAATATATCAGTATATCTCTAGTGTATTGTAGTTTTAGTCTGTACGTGTAATTTAATTAAAAGAAAAAATTTAAACGACCTAAGCACAACAAAAGTGACGCATAATGATAAAGATTGTATTAAATAAATGGCCTATATGACTAATTTTGTTGAATAATAATGGGATTGTTTGTGTACGCTGTCATATTCATATCTTCAGAAGTATAATGTACCTAACTAACTTTAGTTGAAACAAGTCTATCAATAAAAAAGAAAGAATCTATACACAATCAAACTAAGAATTTAGCGAAAATGAAATAATGAAATAATTTGTAAAATGACAATCCTACTAAAAAAATTGAGATAATAAACATAAAGTTAAAAAAATAAAATATTTTTTTAAAATCAACTCACAATATTAGGAAATTATTATCAGATGAAAATATATTTACATTGAAAATCAATCATACTTATAACTAGTTCGATCTAGACTAAAGTTGAATTACCAAATAGACTTGAAAATAAAGAATTAAAAGAGTAATGAAGTACTTGATCGCTGAAATACGAATCAGTTTTACAACATAAATGTGTAGTTACATTGACATTGTCTTAGTCACCATAAATATTCATTTAAATTTCTGTAGTTGGACATCACTAGAACTACTATAGAAAACAGAGCTCGCGAGTTTCGAACTAATGTCGAGAAATCTGTTATCCACAGAGTACAACGACAAAATTAAGCGATGAGCTCTGATTAATGTTGTCTTATGTAGCCAAATGTGTGCTAAAATTATTGCAGTAAAAGATTTTGTATAAAACACCATGCTTCAAGTCAAAGACGTAGCCGATTTTTTTTTGAATATATCGCGGCAGGCTTTTAATTTATAAAGGATCAATTGAACATTCTTAAGTATTTTATGTCATTCGTTGATAGCCGCTATGGGTACTGTTTAACTATTTCCACATGAGTACGTGTGACTAAAATTCGCCTAAAGAGGTAAAGGAATTTGATATTTGCTTGTCTCGACCAGTTAGCACCACAGCTGAGCCAAACTTAGACAAATTTGGTTCACATTAACTATAGTTCGATATAAAAGCTTTTTGACTGAACTTCAATTTATCTCTTTTTAAAAGCGGTTCAGCCAATCTTTAAATTATTATTAAAGTCATTCGGAGAACTAAAATCGAGTGATATTTGTTTGTTGTGACGAACAGACTGAAAATTTCTTTTTGCTTTCAATTGCTTTTTGACGGTGATAATTCACTTCATGTTAAATGATCTCTGTCAGATCATCAATGTGTCAAGAAAACATTCAAAATTTCGCTTTGACCCAGTAAATCATTTCTTATTTAATTGTAGTGCAATTGTACTGAATGTAAAAACATCAATTAGAACAGATCATCCACAGTCAATAGTATTACCAGCTTAAAATAAAAAATCGATCAAGGCTGAAAAGATAATTTATTGCAACTATTAGTAGCATTTGTGTTTCCATAGTAAAGTCTCAAGACTAGGGTTTCAAAACATGCCAGATTTTGGTTTTTGAATTTTGAATGCAACAATATAGCATGTTAGTTTCAATGGAATAAATAACTTTTACAACTTAATCCACGCGATAATAATGAGATATTTTTACACTGATCAGACACAGTGTTTAATACAATGAATAACATTTAACTTAGAATTGTAAAGAAAATATAGAAAAATGGAATGAAGTTCTTCAATTGATTCATAGAAACTTGAAAATTCATGTTTCAAAAAGGCGCCTGTTTTTGGGAAAACCATTTTTATACATTTTTAGGAAATGAAAAAAGTTTTCGAAGTGATTTTCTCTGATTTCTTTGAGTTTAATTCTAAAAAAAAATTTGTCGAAGATTCAACATATTTACAACTAAAAGTTAGTTTTCATTATATTCTACAACATTTCCCAAAAATTTCAACCCTGTTTGAACAGATCGTCATACTAAAAAGTTTCGTTTTTTCTTTTTATTTACCTGACAAAATTTTAATTTAATTTAAGAAATATTTTCTCTATTTTGTCATGAACGTCATTACTATTCAGATCAACAAGTATTCCTCGATTATTGCTTTACTTATAGATATATCGAACTTAAACGATTCCTTATCAATAATTTCCATAAAAACTGGCCAAAATACAGAACATACATTGAATTTAAAAACGAAATATTTTTGTAAAGTTAAAAAATAAATACTTATCAGTACATGTAAAAGAAACAATGAACAAAACCAAAATATAATGTGCAATTTTGTTGAATGTAAAAGAAAAATATCTATAGAAACTAATAATTTACGTTTATTGAAAGTAGCAAGAGAGTTTAACTAATCGTTATTAGATGATGAAAAGGCTAAAACAAAAGTGAAATTTTAAGAGACACAAACACCATATTGTTGGTAAATATAAGAAGAGAGTTTATAGAATAAAAGTGAAAAATAAATGTAAAAAAATCAAATGAAACCATGCGTTTTACCATTAATTCAATTATTATTGTTATGATTAAGTTGACTCTCATTGCAACTTGTATCTTTAGTCTGAATAATTGCCAGTCCAGTTGATTGAAAACGCCCTTGCCTCGGTCCGTACATTTTGGCTTCTCTACAGCAAAATTTATGTAGAGTTCTAGCAGGCAAATTCAACACACTTAGCACTGTACTAGAATATTGCTTATGTCAAATAAAGTATTATTTAACCTAATGGTATGAAACAATGTAAAGGTGAAAAATTACATGGTACATTGTCCTATCCTATGTACCCTATCTGACATTATTCTCATACTATGGCAATACTCAAATGGAAGGTAAACTCCCTAATAATCTAAATATGAACGGCATTTTTCTTGCTCCAAACAGGAAAGTCATACTAAATTAATTGAGACATTAATCTCTTTTAGTTTCTTAAGATTTTTGATTATTATACATGAGCAGCTGCTGGTATTTTCCATAAAGTTCACTTTCAGCTTGTAGGTATATATCAAAAATACACCCAGCTAATTTGAAGATATAATTAAGCACCCAGTCGATAAATACAGATCTGCAAGCTCAATATATTTGCACAATCTATACTTTAAAAATATTCATATTTACACACACTGACCCAATATTCATTCGCAGCAAAAATATTCATAACCTGCAACTATACTAACGGCGGATTCGTCGTTTTTTTCAGTGTAGATAAACCATGCAGACTTAGCGCCATCTTTTGATCAACACAAAAGTAAGAGTATGTATTTCATCCATATTAAAGCTTTCTAGATTTTGTCTTGAACAAGCGGCATCTGCCGGAAATCGTTAAATCATTCTTAAAAGAGCTTCGCGAATCGAATTTACATTGAAGATGAAATTGTTTATGGTGGAAGAAGTAAGGATAATTCTGAATCGATGTATTGTAAAGGCAATGCAAGTACATCTTAGCATCACTTGGTGTCATGCGTCTATTTTTTTAAGGCCATATTTGCACAAAAATATTAACTGCCACTACTAAGAGTAACTCGATTAAATTTATCAGTTTGAATATCTAAGATTCATGTATCGCAGAACTTTCAACATTAAAATTCAAAAGATTTCATAGCAATAATTATAGGTGTCACTGCAAATACTTGGGTTTTATTATTCCTTTGATAAATATCAAATAATTTTTTCTTGGTGCTTAATCACTAATTCTATTCTTTCAACCAATTTTCCTCAATTTGTCCTTAAAAGAGTCAGTTCGCCAAAATTCACTTTGGGTGTGATGTGCCTAAATGTCATGTGATGTCATGGGGTGGTCGAAACACTTTTTTAGCAGTAATTTGAGGAAGGAGCAACACAAAAGGTTTAAACTTTGTAGGATTGTTGGTCTATCTACGGCCGACATTTTGAGCCTGACGTTCGCACTCACCACCCATGACCAGCCATCAGTCAAAATATGGTCAACTTTCAAATAGTGCTGTACCTCTACAATGTATTTATTGACGATGTCTGTTTCTGAAGACATCCATCAATTTACAGAAAGTCACAACCGGTGTCCTTCGTTTTTGTTTTGCCATGTAATTCCTTAGGAATTACATATATTGCGATTTTCCTTATCATTTTATCTTGCTGTGAATTTCTTCATCTTTCTTTTGCATCTCAGAAGGCATACTTACGCACGCATAACTTTGTTTATTATCTTCCCCCATCTTCACTTCAGCTCCTGTGGATCGCACAGTGATTGTGTCCTTAAGTTTGGTGCAACGTCTCATTGAATCCATATCTAATGTTCTAGCTGTGGTTGTATTCGGTATATAGCAGTACAACCCAAAAAAATTCAGTCGTCAGATAAATTAACTTTTTTTACAATTTATTGCAATATTAAAACAACATTGTGATAATAGTTTTTTTTATTATTCCATTAATTCCTCCACTTCTACGCATCTGCTTTAATTACTGGAACAAAGATTTGTAAAATGAGAAACAAATTTCATGTCCATCATCATTAGTCACAAGATAAAACACTACAACTGCAAATTTGTTGAGCACAATTTCGGAATGACCCAATTTTAGTCGCATTACACTTTGTTAGATCACTCAAGCAAACCGAATCTCTTCTAAATGTATACGGTGTTCCTTGGCAATCGATCCCATCGTATGCTAAAATACAAGCCTGACTATTACCACCATTTATAACAAAACTAGAAAGTTTTCCAATAAAATTTGACGATGGGGTGTAGCAGCAATCGTCTTTCACAATAAAAGTCTCTATATAATATGACGATAACTCTAAAGTAATTTGAGTGCTGACTTCCACGCTCGGTTGAATTGAGAGTGCCACAATAGCTACTACAAGTGCAGTGGTGGTCGTCGCCAACATTTTTTCTTTAAAATAAAATTCCTAACTGTTAACCACAAGTCTAAAAACAAATCTGAATAGCATCGGTACTGTGAGCCGTTTTTATATTGTCGTCTGTGTTGTCTAAAATCTAATCAATTCTGGGAAATAAGACAATTGGATGATACTAAATGGCTTGCGGGTGTAAACAGTCGCAACAATATAAAATTTGTTAAATTAATGTAATTGTTCGTGGTTTAAGTATTTCCAGCGAAACAAAAACAGATTCAGTTGTTTGAAGAGCGCTTTATCAAAAATTTATGATTTTTTTTTCTAAAAAAAAACTGTATAAAAATATCAACAAATTGATAAACTTCCAGGTAGATAATTGTCTTTCCTTTTATCTAGTGTCAATCCCAACTCATCATATATACTTCCGATTTAAATTTTCATTTATTTGGGACCACTAATCTATATTTCGACTTATTTTCTGATATATGTAAATTTAAATTCAAAAAATATCGAATTTACCTCTTACTTAATATTTCGTGATCTGGACTGTAAGAATATCAAAATAATTTTTTCTCATTTAATTTTCTGATAAAATCACTGCATGGCATTTACATTTGTAACATAAGCTATAGTACCATAAAATAACTACATCGATCATCAATGACGACAATATTTTGTGCATATAATCGACATAATATTTGCATATGAATTTGCATGATGTCCCTGCAGCCCTACTATATAACCAATATTACCATAAATTTTGCAAATGTTCTCTTTCAATTAAAACGTTTACAGCGATTGTGACCAGAAAACTTACGAACTACTTAATTAGAGTATTGAATTCCATGCAAATAAAATTTATTGAGAATGATATAATCAGTTTTATACACTGTGCACATAAATTGCACAACAGGACCACTTGATAAAAACACACATAAAGAATATATAAAAAAATAAAAGAAAAGAAAAGAAGTTGAAAACTTTTTCCGAAGAGAGATATCTTAACTCCTAATTAAAATGCGTGCCGATTTATGCACAATTCCGAAGTGTAGTATGGACTGTAGATATAATGTAAAATATGTTCATATCACAATTTACAGATAAAGAAATATTGGCTTATATATATCACCCGATTGAGAAATGACTTCTGTTATGATATTAAGATTTCGTGCCATCTGTTGTTAAGTTGGCTAGCGTAATAATAATAATTAAAGTTTGAAAATTGAAATTTAAAATCAATAGTTTCACAGAAAAGTTAGGTCGGATTCCAAGAGTTTATTTTGAACGAAATTGATAAAGATATGTCTCTGAAATTATAGTAAATTTGTAATTGAAATTAATAATGACGTGGACGAGCAAATTCTAATTTATTTTGTACACACATGGAATTTTCAAAACCGACACATTTTCTGTTTCTGTGTTTTACTTGAGTTTCTGGATTTCTCCATGTAAAAATACATGCAAAATTTATTTTTAAAAAAACTAGTAAACCACAAAACAGAAAATGTGTCGGTTTTCAAAATTCCGTGATTGTACAAATAATAATTCTACCTATTTGGTTCCGGTAGTACCTGTTTCTAATAAATTAAAAGACGACATGCTTCTTTAACGTATACAAATCGATCAATTTACAGTGCATCGTGTATTCTTTAGTTGGCATTGTAGCAGACAACATCATATTCAAATTCATTCGTACCTTCCTTACCTTCCTTATTATTTGTGAATAATTTATTTAGCACATAAATGAGAAAAATGTTTAATTTTTCCGTATAAATATGAGATAAGTTGTAAGCGTGTTTGGCTTCTGGCCATTTACTCTTAGTGGGCGGTTGAGAATTGGCAGAAAGAAGCAACACATTTTTAAACAAATTTGACATGTCACTGTGATGTAACGAAATCGTCGAATTTTCGAGTAAGAAAATAGTATATTATACCACTGGGATGAAAGGGACACTTTATCTCAAAGTATTTTGTGTAGTTAAAAATAGCTAGTCATCTGTTGTCAAGAACAGAAATATAAGCAAAAATATCTGAATTGTCCATCCTTATTATATCACTATGTCTCTTAAAACAAATGAAGTAATAGATTTACTTATTGAGATTTGAACCAAATTCTGTTTTTAAAGAGAATTGCAATACCAGCAGACAATCTACCCACAAAAGAAGTTAAAATTTTAACGAACAGTCAACAGTCAAGCAGAAATTAATTAGGAACAAATGGTTGACACTTGATTTCTTGATTCAATTTTCGAAGATTTATTGAATGTCTATTTTGTATGAAATACATTAAAAGAAAGTAGTGGCAGATTTAACTATCCGTTTCTAAAAGGTTAACTTAGATTTTCTGGTGCTGCTACATTATAAGCTTCTTCAATGGCTTTTTCCTTCGATATCTTGCAATTAATTTCTTATTAAAATGTCAGCTGTATCAACGAATTTATGGTTTCTTACAATGGTTTTTATATGAACGGCCAATAAATAACACTAAAAATCAATAAATAATAAATAAATAAATTTGAATTTTTAAATTTATGATAAATGAAAAATACTGAATACAATAAGCCTCCGGTCATCCGAAAAACGTTATATTTCAGCAAACAAGGACAACATTTACAGCATGTTTATGGAATTAAATTTCAAACACAGGTACTTCAAAATGGTATTACAATCATAAATTGAGTAAATTTTGAATAAAATAATAATTAAGAAAAAGGGACCATCTAATTCACTTGTTGCTTATATACATCGTTTGCATTTACTGGTGGAAAAGCATTTTGTTCGAATAAGAATTGCATGCGAACTTCTTATGTCTGGATATTAATTAAGTTTTACCATATATTTCTTAAACTTTTATGATGGTGATAAATTTAAAAGATATCATGGATACAATGGATTGTACTAATTGGTGATCTTGGCAATATCTGTACAATTTGAGACACAAACTTGGTAATATTTGGAGCTAGGGATTCATCCACCGTAACGAGCAAAAGGTAGTGTTGGCACTCATTTAATAGTAAGCAAATAAAATTATGGGATGCAATAGAAAGAATAAGAAGGGCTCGTACGAATGGTGATCGCAATATATCTTAATTTAAGTTGAATATGTTGAAACTACACTGCAACACTGTACTTCTTAAGCCAGGGAAAAGTTTTGTTTCATAATATTTCTTCATTTCTCTTAATTTTCCTGAGGTATTTTTTTGAAAGCGGACCAGGCTCCGTCGGATCTATTTTTCGCGACGCTTTGTTTACATGCCCAGATAGCCCTTGGCCCCAATAGTCTGAAACCGCAGTCGTTTAATTTTAATATTCTTTTATAGGCGAGTGAACTCCTACCAAAAGTCGAAAAATTGTGTTTTTTGCCAGTGACTTACTGCTGCTACAGACCCTGTAGCAGCAGTAAGTCACTGGCATACAGGCTATGTACATACATGTATGAGGGTTCATTGGAATTGTCCAGGAGATACGGGGCAAAAACAGACATATTTCATGGTCTGAACCATTCAAAAATAACAAAAAGAATGTTTCAGCCGAAGGCCGAAAAATTTGATGACATTCAAAAGATTACATCTCGCACCTGGTGAATGTTTATGTTTAGATCAGTGGATGCCCTGATAGAGGCTTAACCTATCTTTACAATGATACCCCACTTGCAAATGAATAGTGTCCCTTCACTCGAAAGCAAAATATTAATTTTAGAAAAATACACGAATTATGCTGTTTCTGATCTATGTATCCGCTGATCTAAAGATAAACATTCGACAGGTGCAAGATAGAACCTTTTGAAGTTCATCAAAATTTCCAGCCTTTGGCTGAATTTTTTTTTTTTCGAACAATGGTGCAGGACATGTGAGATATCTCTGCTTGCCCCGTATCTCCTGGACAATACCTATCCAATGAACCCTTACACATGTATGTCCATAGCCTGTAGCGGCATTAAATCACGGACAAAAAACACCCTTTTGCGAATTTTGGTGGAAGTTCACTAGCCAATAAAAATATATTAAAATTAAGGGACTGCGACAGAGCCTGGTCCACTTTCAAAAAATCACTCCCAACATTTTTACAAATTTTCCAAAAAATATTTTTTTAACAAATTGAACAAGGAAAACTTGGAAAAATGCAAGAAAATATGGAAAAATGTTTTCCCAAAAATAGTCTCTGTTTAAATTTCTCCAGTTAGGCTTATATTTAACCTATCTCCCATTAACATTGGTTGGTGTGGTAGTTTTTCATTATATTTGCTTAAAACTGCTAAAACTGCACAGCTCAGCAGACAAATTTGAAAATCCTTGTTACAAACAGACGTAAATATTTAAGACCACATGATGTGCGGGTCTAAACACCATTTAATTTGATTAAAAAACAACTTCATTTTAAAAGCGATTCTACTCTACAATCAGCTTATCAGCTCAGAAACACGAACTTCATTTTTATACAAACACAATTAACATTAATTCCATCACAATTTCTGTTTTGTTGGTAATTCGCATTGTTTTTTTATGCAAAAATTCACAACCCACAAATTATCCACTAAATGTGATGAATGTCATAATTTCATGTTTGTGTAAAATTTGTGGTGGGAACCTAACATTTTATTGTAAAATTTAATTTTTATTCAGAGATTTATTTTCGCTTTATATTTGTGTGTGATTTATGTGTGATAGGAAGATTAAAGTTTTACCGGTGCGATAATTCGTTTTGGTTTATTGCTTTGTAGAAATACCAGAGGCTATTTTTTTACTGTGGTTGACGGTTGGAGTTTAGAATCCTAGAACTTTTGATAGGTTTCCAAAGGATTTTTTCGAACCAAACATTTCAAGATAGTCATCCGTGTCGAAAACTTCGACAAAAACTATAAGATGGACTCCAGACTAGAGGCAAGTTCTTAACAGAAAAATTTGTGAAACAAACGATATCTCGTATCCAGATGAGTAAAAGTATCCGAGGGCTTCAGCCCGAGCTACTTCTACTCATCGTGATAGGAGATATCAAATTATTTCACGTGTAAAGTATAAAGTTTTATTTTACGAGCGATGGAAAAGGTTTTCACTAGTGAGGGAATAACCACATTACCTCACTAGTAAAGTAATAGTAGATTATTCACCTCTGTCCACATGTTTATTTAGACACTTGGGGAGTTGTTGCATGAGCCGAAGGCGAATGTTATAACCCCAAGTGTCTAAATAAACATTTGGACAGAGGTGAATACGCTATTTTATCTACCGACGGCGAAATAATAGCACTTTTTCACTGCTATTATTTCACCTAGGTAGATAAAAGAAGTAATAGATTCAGTCGTTGTACTGCTATGCGCTTGCTGTTTCTGAAAGCTTAAAAACTTACTATTCGATAAAGTTCAACGATAGTCGTTTTACTGGCGCACCTGAATCATATCAAGGCGCTCTACAATTGCAACGATAACTTATTCAGAAGTTCGTTAATTAAGTTTTCATGGTAAATATGTGTGCATGAATTGCGAAAATAATATTTATGACTTGCTGCTGCTTCGCCAATAGAGACAGCGATGGCAAAAAATAATAATTAAATTGTCTCTAATTACCAATCAGCAGACCTTCTGAAAATATTTTACCAATTTCGACGTATAAAATACTAAAGCTGCAAACCAGTATATAGATGAATCTATTTGAAATATGCATACGGCCGTTTCAAGCCTTTTGCAATATTAATAAGAAAAATAAACAAAAGATGAAAATCAACATTCGATATAAATTTTCCCATTCCATTTTTGTTGTTTTCGTTTAATTCCATTTTTTCTCTGTAATTAATTCACCCATTCAATGAAATGAATGGTTGTAAATGACTTGGCCATACATAAATGTGGTTGTAACGTACGATTACGATTAAAAATGTTGTAGATTTATTCGAACATAAATAAATCTCTTATCTTGGAAATGAGATTTTTCTGAGATCTTCGTATAATATCGCTTTGGGTGCGCGCACCTATTTTGAATTGTAGAAACTCTTTTTAATACAATATAATATGCTTACGGACAGATAGAAACAGAAACAGAATTCACTCTAGTAAACTCATACCAAACCTATTCAATGTAAGTGAATGCTATCTTTGAATCACAAACAAAAATCCGGAGTGTCTCCTCTATGCATCTTTGTATGTCGCTGAAAAGATAACATTTTTCTCATGTGTTTTGCACATTTTGCTTCGACCTACGCCTTTTTAATAAAACATTATGCAAGCTATACGCATTGAATTCGATGGTTTCGTTAATTTGGAAACATTTTGCAAATTAATTTATCATTCCTATGTCGGCACTCCTAAACATCCTGTTATTATGGTTCAATAAAATGAAAATTATTATGACGGAAAGGGTTAAGGAGGATAGTCAGAAAAGATCGGAACGATACCACCAATGTCTCAATAAATTCAATGTAACTTTCTCAGTGACTTGTAAATTGATGTTAGAAAAATATGGTTTGCACCTGATCTATCGCAGCGTTCTAAGAAGTCAAATTTTTGTAGACTTAAGTGACTTTGCAAAATTTACTTGAGTTTAACCAACAAATATATTAAAAATTCCAATCAATTAACTCTACTGCAAGCATTTTATAAATCATCACCGTTAAAACAACGGCCTTGACACATTTAATTAGTGTTAAGTCTTAATGGCTTTTCAGAAATTTTAACGAACATAATGTTAAAAGAAACACAGGGAAAATCTACAGAAATGTATTTTCTCTGTAAAAGTTTTCAAAAAAGAAAAATATTGAAAGGCTTCATTTACTGATGTCGGTGACGAGAGTTCCGGGAAAGATGGCCCATTTTTAAATAGCAAATTGCTTTCGACTGATGACAACATATTTGATTTCAAATGATCGAAAGTAGAAAGTGGCTTATTACACACCTAGGGAAAACAAGAAATTTGGTTTAGGTTTCATGTAAAAAGCATGTAATAGTACATTACTATACCAGTGAAGTAATTTGATATCTCGTATCCAGATGAGTAAAAGTATCCGAGGACTTCAGCCCGAGGTACTTTTACTCATCGTGATACGAGATATCAAATTATTTCACGTGTAAAGTATGGCGTTTTACTTTACGAGCGAGGGAAAGGGTCTTCACCAGTGAGTGAAAGGCCACATTACCTCACTAGTAAAGTAAAATCCATTACATAACTCGGGGTAAAAGTTGAAAAGTCACTTTTTCATGTGTTTATTGATCTCGGCTTCGCAATAGTTATTTGCGTATCGATTGAGGAGGCCGAAAGAGTTACGTATTAAGTTTTGTATGCTTGCTAAGAGGACCGAAAGTAAGCAAATGTCAATTGACAGCTTTACTTTCGGTCCTCTTAGCAAGCATACAAAACAAAATTCACACGAAAACTGTACTTTTCAACTTGTTATCCCTTGGATTGTATATAACTATGAAAATCCTCAGAAGATTGTCTAAAAAACATTCTAGACAATATATTGAAAACGTAATCTATTCAGACGGTTAGTTATTTGAGCAGTTTTGATTTCTGAGAATATTACACGTATTTCAATTTTACAGCTAGGACGGAAACTGTATAAAAAAGTTGTTTGAACAAAGCGTATTGCATGGAATATTGAGTATGGTTTTGTGGATTTTTTTTTAGCTAATGTTACATATTACACGACATGTCTGAGACAGATACAGGGATGTTGACTCGACTACAGAGCCAAATAATTTCTATTATCAACCTAAATTTTCAAACTATGGTACATTTCCCATGGCATATATGTCATTTAGAATTTAGGACGAAAATAAAAGCAAAATTTTAAAACATTTCTACTATTTCCCGCAGCTGCGACAAATAAGAAAGTCATTAAGAAAATTTCAAATCTTCTAAGTTTCTATGCTTTCTTAGTCAATTTTCTTTCGTTTTTGACTTAAACAAGCTTTGGACAAACCGGAATAGAATTCTTAGGTTCAGGCAAGGAAGGGCAATTGAAATGCACTCTTTCACTGTTCAACAGTTTTGCATAATTTGAAATGTTCAGTGCCTTAGTTGCATCACAAGAATACACCTTTGAATATTCATGTTTTATGACTATACACAGCAATAACAACGTTGCAAGGGTTTGTTTACTATATAAAGATTGTGTGGCTGGTGAATATAGTTTGAGCCACAAAAGAAATGTTTATCGAAATAATAAAAAAGCACAAAACTGTTACCAATCTTCAAACGAAACATTCTAACCATAATATTCTCGATTCATGAATATGACAAATTATATTACGAAAACTTAATCATTATGTAACATACATACATATGCAAAACAGTTGGCAAAACTTGTAAATGTGAATTAATAAAGTGCAAATTCAGACACGGCAAAAGTTTGAATAAACAAGAAACCATAATTTCACTGGTTCGATAATATTATATTATTTGCGGTTGTAACAATTTGGTTTACAAATTGTGACATGAATAGTAAATAACGAATTTATAAAATCAATTTATTTTGAAAACAAACGCTTTGTTGAATTGGTAATATATATACACAATACAAAATATTTAACGCTTTTTTTGATGAAAATGAAATAAAAATATATTCTTTATAGCATAAAAAACATTCCATGTTGGTTTGGCTGCAGGCAGATTTTTTTTTCCCTATTTTCGAAAAAAGAATTCGCTATGAACGAAAAACACAGTTTCATATTTTCCGTTTCGTGTAGATTATGAAAATTTCAAGTAAAGTGAAGGTTTGTTTGAACAGAATTTCTGTGTGCTGAACAGAAATATCAAAGAGAGAATGCTGTAATTAAAAAGGTTCCCATATTTTCTTTTTCGATGATATTTTTTACCCGACCGAAGGACGTTTTAGGGTATGTTAATTTTATAACCTGTTTTTTCGGCCAGTTATTTTCAGTTGTGGTAATATTCTATCTAAAATCAAATAATTTCATTGAGTTCAATCTCCCACATCGAAGCAGCAAATGGATAATTTATGATTTTAATTGTGGCAAGGATCATACTATCACATCAGTGCCATGTTCTGCGTCCTGCACCCGTCGTTAATAAGCTCTACCTATTACTAAGTGGGTAGAATTGCAAAAATCTTGCACTTGACCGTCAATGGGCTTGTAATGCCCGGATCGGCCATACAGGCTAATCAGGCATATTGATGCATAGCACACTTACATTCCATTGTTGAATGGAATTTGCTACCTTTACTAAGTTGAAGCAGAATTTAAGTGTCATCTAATGGTCATGTTGCACTTGTTGCCCATTTAATTTGAATTTGAATTCGAACTTTGATAGTTTTCAATACATGTTCCGATATTCATGGGTATATATTTTTTCCAGAGCCTTATACTATTGTCGAAATGGTATCCATGAAGCCACGGCACAGCGAAATTGGTTTCCTCTTTGAGTAACACCAAATGTTTTAAATTCCATTTTCCGTGATTTTGTATATTTAATGCGGTGGATATCCGTTAGTAGAACGAACCAACTATTACCTCCCTTCTATTATGGAAGTGAAAGGAAACATTTGAGTAACACAAAAACATGAATGCAATTGTAATATAAAAACGGAAAAAAGAAGTATAAGAACGAAATTGTGTTTGAAACAACTATGAAACACAATCGCAAAATAATGCTGCACTGCAACGTGTAGGTTTGGTGTACTGCAATTTATGCAATATAAAGATCAAAGAAAGACATTCATCTTATACTGCCATATGCACATTTATATCAAAAATATTTCCCCTGCATAAAAACGAATTTTTATTTTAGTTTTTTTTTCGGAACGCATAACTTGCATAGCTACATACACAATTTCAGCTGCTGGTTTTATTTAAAATATTTTGGTAGATTTCTTTTATGAATTTATGTATGTGACCAAGCATGGATAACTTCTTCACATAATAAACTCAACATTTTCTATTGTTTTTTTGGTCCGTTTAAAGCGAGTCATAAATACATGTTATTGTGACATTAAACGTTAAAAATGACGAATTTAAATTTTGCCAAAACAAAGTGAATTTTGATTCCAAAAAACCTCAGATCCAGTCAATTTCAACTGTAAAAAAATGGTTCAGCCAAATTTGTTTTTATTTTTTTATTTTTTATATCAACTCGAGCAATAAGTTTTGGTGAAATTTAGGGCACTCGATTACCAAATTAAATAAAACTGAAATTGTATGGAACAGTTGTCTGCAACAACCTAAATTTAATTTCAATATCGGCTAAGTTTTTTCATTCAATCAACTACAAGTATTAAGCAGAACTACAAGTATTAAGGTAATACAAATGATTCGAAATTAATTTCTAATAAACTCATCCGAAAACAAATTGGTTTTTCGTGACCGTGTACATTTTACAACGAAAAACACACACAATGTACGCCTGAAAAAAAACCTATTATACTCATAGATCAGTAATCTGATGACCGTAGGTATCCGGTTAACTAACAATCATTTCTACTCATTTTAATCGAGGGGTTAATATTTTATCGATCAAATTACTTTACCACTATCGATCAATTTCAACCGAACCAGCAAAGAACGAGAGATCGAGAGAAGACGAAGAAAAAAAACTAATCAAAAATAAATACTTCACAGCACACGCGAAGAATTATATCAATCGATAAATCAACTCACTGCAGATCAATTAATCATGTCCATAAAGGTAAAACTATGAGCAACTGAAGAAGTCTAGTGTCTAGATATTGATATTGTTGGAAAGAGACTGATCGATAATATTTGTAGATTTGAATGAAATATTATGTAAACGAATTCAGTTATGATGAAAAAATCTTCAATTTTTCATTTTTGTTTCAAATGAATATGACCAACATTACGTTCGGAAATTGTTGTACATTGTAATTTATACGTTACCTTTAGGTAGTTAGATGAAATGAAATACAAAAAAAAAATGAATGTGCGATAAATGTTTGAAATAATTCGTTGAGAAATATCTCCATCCTTCTTTCGTTTCTTTTTTTACATAAATAATTGTTTATTGTGGCCGTTACCACAAGAGAAGAGATCGTTCGGACATAAATTATGTTCTAACAAGTTAACAATGTTCGAACAAAAAACTAACATTTAGAAAAACAAAATAAAATCTCTAAAAAAAAACATTTTTGGTGAGTAAACTATTTTGATTTGTTGTACACACATCAAAATTCGTGATCGAAATTCTGATATCGAAATAAATATAAAAAAAGAAATATTGTTAACGACGAATAAGCGCGAAACAGATTAAAAATGTCGTTTAATTAATGATAGAGACTCTATCAGATACAGCTTTGGTCCGACGAGATTTATAAAATCGGTTTTTATAGTTAGCCGATTGATTAATACAAACCGATTTTAGTTCGTTGAAATTGAATTCTAATAATACGTTCTTCAGAAAGTATTTCTATGATGGATTGGTCTTTGATTCACTGTGTAATAAAAGGGAGATTTCAATTCTTAAAATTTTTTACTGTTAACATTGGATGGCTGGTGTGATAATAACAAATAAATAATAGAATCACATTAAAAGAAATAAAAAACTAAAATTGAAGACAAAATAAGCTATTATAGATTCGAATGTGCTAAGGCATTAAAAGAAATTTATGTTTATATATTCTCCCTTTATATTTCACGCAGATTTATACTATATAATATCGTAGAGGTATCGTATTAATGTAATTTATTATACGGCTGCTTTGATATATAATGAGTGGGACATGTATACTAATTAGCATGTAGATGATGATGAAGTCATTAAAAGCTAAATTTTTTTTATTTTATTTTTTTAATGATCCCCGGATCGTTGGTGTTAATAACTTTATAATAATAGTAATAGAGAAGAATGTTCACGTTTTTGTATATGGAAATTAAACACAAAAAACAACAACTTAATAAACATAATAATTGTAATTTTATTCCACAGTGTTAAATCAAAATGTTAAACATTTTTTTTTAATTATACCATCGGATATTTCTATTTCTTTGAATCGGAAAATTTATTGAAAAAATATTCGAATTTCTTGTATAGATGCGTGTGTTTGAATGGCTTAATCAACGTTTGATTTGCTATTGATTTTTAATCTTTAATGATTGCGTTAAATTTCAATAATTGAAAAGAAAATATATTCATAAGTTAGCGTAGACTTAACATGCAAATCCTAGTGCTGTACCACCGCGTAGAAATATTTTACAACTATATATGGAAAACGAGCTGTAACCGGCAACCGAAATAGAAACGATCAAACTGCCATATTTCATCTGTTAACAACAGAACCTCCAAAAATTAAGATTGAACTGTAGCTGATACAGCCCAATGTAGCAATTTTTTTGCAAAAAAAAACGAAGTAAAAGATTTTGCATGAAGTAACAGGTTCAAGGGATTCTTTTGAAAATAGTTTCGCCAATTTATTTATTAGTTCCTAAAAGCAAAATCGACTATCAGAAAAATTCATCGTTGCTTATGTGACCTATCGAAAATCAAAAACATGCACTTTTCCTTTGGAGAACAACCCGCACGACCTTGGAGGCTTCATGCATCTCAAAATTGCTTCATAAGAAAAGCGCATGCTTTTGGTTAATCGATAAATTTTTCTAATGGTCCATTTTGCTTCTAGGGACCAATACATGGACCAATAACTAAATTGACGCATATAAATAAGTCACTTGGCTATTTTCAAAAGAATCCCTCATAGATACATTGGTAATACGCTTGCCGCTTGTGATACATTTTTTATGATAAAAGACTGAAAACTCTGATGACTCAGACTTTCACATAATGAACTTTGGCGAGTTTTCCATGCAGCTTCTGGGTTTTTTCTTGTCTATAAAATTTTTTATTCGAATACGGTCTCTTATTTTCACACCTATCTGGTCTCGTTGGTCAACATACGTAACTAAAAGCTGTTCCCTAATCTCACACATAATAAATTTAGTTTTGATCACTTCATTATTACTCACTGGTAGATGGCAAAATACTACATTAGCCAAGAACATTTAGAGTGAAAAAAGGAAAGAAATCAACAACCCTCCACAAAGTGCTATATTTTGCTGATATTATCGTAAACTTTGGGTAGAATATTTTACGATAAGAAATTCTGCATAAACTGAGCGTTTAACACAAGCGATAAAGACCACCCCCTCATAAATAAGTATTGGTTTCTGAAGATTTCAATATTTTGAATAAATCTTTCACTATAATCCGAACTGTAGGACCATAGCCGGCATATAGTGGCAATAATAACGTTAAATTATACAGCCACCAGCTATTATAGAAACGTTGGAATTTTAGAATTTATGGAAGTGAAGAGTTATTCCATTATATTACTTGATTCTTACTTATTCAAAACTTATACGAAAGAATTTGCTTTTGAATGGATGATAATTGGGCAATATTATTGATGCATTCGGAGATGCATACAAAAGGCGCCATCATAATAATCGTGTGTTATTATTGAATTGTAAAATTATGTGTGAAATGTGTAAATAAATAGGAAATTTGTGTGATGATTTAAATTCAACGTATGTCTGCAGTACTATGTATATCATTGGTCAAAAATTATAGACGAAGAATTCAACTGTAACTAATGTAATTGCTAGAGTCCTTCATTTGACCTCGATGTAAAAGGTCTGAAATGAAGGGAAATCATGTTGTGCGTAGAACCTGATCTTAAATTACTTTTGTGTGTTGGGACAAAGGTAAAATTCAAATCCATGCGAATGAAATGTAACTAATTCGAAAAGTGATTAATCTTTGAAAAGCTTAGGCTTATGGTCATGTAACAATCAATCTTTTTACTCATTTTGTGAGAAACAATTCAGAAACAGCTATCAGTCTGTTCTCTAACGACGCCAATAAAAGACATCTAGCGTAGCATATGGATCTATGCTAAGCCAAACGAACTAAAACAAATTGTATGAAGCATTAGGCGATGGTATGAACGAAAGAAGTAACAGATTTTATGATTATATTGTGATACGCGGCAATATCGCTTCGTTCTATGAAATCTTGTACTCTTGTAGTTTTATAATAAGTTTTGCCACTATCCAATAATAACCACTATTCAATAGAATAGAACATTAGCCTGAGCACACCGCTTATAGTGTAGCTGACTATCAGTTTAAAATTTTAGCCAAAATACGATATTTTGGCATAAAGCTTGAAGGTGATAAAGTTGTTTAACGGTTAAATTACAATTTAACAATACACATTAAAAGCCACAAATGAAATTTCTTTTGTCGAATGCAATGCTCACATTTAATTTTTATTATTCTAAAGACGTTTAATCGACAATTAATAAAGTAATTATTATGTTCAACGGAAGCCAATAACAATAAAATTACATTGCTTAAGATTAAGTCACGTTTCGTTGTTTTCTTTTTGTGAAGAATGCAAGAGTTATAATCCAAATTTTTATTCTTTTAAGAACAATTTCTAAAGCCATTAAATGAGAATTTTTCAATTCGAAAGTTTTTAATTTGAATTTTATTACATTTTGTCTTTCCAAAATGCGTCTCCTGAATGTTGTATTCTTAACGTATAGATGTTTCACCTCACAGTTTTCTGTTACGGATTTTCGAACGTTGATAAAATTTATTAAAAAATTGGCAAATCAAAGTTTTAAGTACTTAAGTCCTTCCGACTTGTCTACAGTCTACCGTCTCTAAATTATTCAAAACGAAATCCGATTTCCACCACACCACACACACACAAATTGTTCAGTTCAAGATCAACCAATATAAAAGCAAGAACTGAATTTCGATTAAACATTTTTAAAAGATTATTCAAATTAGATGTAGCCAACAAAAAGCCATACCATTAAGTTTGTATTTAAATACTTTTCTAACTTTAATTCGTTATCTCCACATAGTTCGATAAAAACCTCTGGTTATTTACCTCTTCAGTTCTATTGAGAGTTAAACAAATAACAGAATGGAATGACTCTACAAAATATGAAATACCAGCTATTTCGAGTACACCTTCAGTTTATAAGGTTTGATCGCCGAATATAAAAAATTTCCATAATCGAAAAATGTGTAATTTACTTTTCGATATAAATTGGATTAGTTGTTTACTGGCACACACATCGTTGTTTTAGTTGGGCAAGTTAATAGTACACCAAAACCATTGATTACATCACATTTTTTTCTTTAAATATTAATTTAATTTAAATTGCTTTTTTTTGTCAAGATAATAAGTAAACAATCAATAATATTTTTTACTCTGCTGAAGCTGCTACATATTATACATACATTCAGTTGCGGGTTAATTTGCTTTCGGTTCGAAAATGTTCGATTAAAATTTTTATTTATTTATTGTTACGAATCATTACACCATATTGTAACTAAATAGCCTTAAGTGGATTTTTATGTCTGAAGATGTTCTTTGTAGGGATTCCTTAAATGGTATACACACGTCGATAGGGTTTCGTGTTGTTTTTTTCTTCTTCTTTTCTTTCTTGTTTTTCATCGTTATTATGTCTCTGCTTTTTGTTCTTTGCGTAATTTATTTAATTATTGAGGTACAAATGCTATTCATTGTTGAAACAAATATCGTGTTAGTTTCATGTTACTCATTACAAACCATTTTGGTGTCATTTTGACACGTAATTTTAACAAGTGATGTGCACAAATCATTTGATATAATCATGCATTTCGTTTTCGGTTGGGGGAGTTTTGGTATACCCTATTTGGTTGGCCGAATACAAATTTTTGGTAGGCTAACTTTAAAATTGCATATTATTATTACAAGTAAATCTGACGGTCATCGGTTTATTGCTGCGTCTGTAATTACAAATAAAACGATGACTAATTGACAAGGACTATTTTTGGTAAAATGTTTTCACAACAAATTTCTACAAATTTTCCAATATTTTTCTGAGAACATTTTTTTGGAAAAATAAGAAAATTTAGGAAAAAATTGAGAAAGTTTAATGGTTTTCCCAAAAATAGTCCCTGGTACTACAACAGTCGATGAAAGCTTAATCTATACAAGAATTTGCTGCAGCTGTAATGTAATATGCATGTGCGTGGTAGGGTAAAACCAAATAAAGACTGTACAACTAAAGCAAATTCATTTAATTTCACTGGATGTCGACGTTAATCGCTAAATCTAAGTTAAAGATTTGCTATTAATCTTAACACTTAGGGCAAGGGAAGTAACAACTCGATAATTTTACTGGCGATATGCGCTCTGTCTGTAACAGTTAATGAATTCATTTGCCTCACCACGTAGAGCATAACAAATTACGTAAATGTACTAAAATGACAAATATCAACAATAAAAATTTCATATTTCATGTCACTTAATGGAATCAACTGTGTACATGAACATAAACATGCATGTAAAATAAATGAATCATGCTGGAGTTTATTTGTTTATTTGATAAAAAGTAGCAAAATGCGGTAAGTAGAAACTCATGAGTACATCAAATCACGTACTACTTAGATAAACAAACAAGCAAAGCTTGTCGTATAAACAATAAATTCGAGCCATGCGTAGATTCTGATATTTTTTAAATTTCCGGTTGTTGACAAAAGTTTCAAGAATTTACTGAGTTGTAAACAGGAACGTTTTGTTATCGTAAAAGGGATGCATTTCAAAGAATTTCGTTATACATATATCGGTACTGTAAATTGTGTTTTATAGTGCAGCAATCAAATTATGAATATTCCTATGACTGAAAATAGTAGGTTCTCGTTGAAAACAACCACAGGCTCTGACGTACTTGCAACCTGCATCCTATACCTCCATACGAAATATCAATTTGCAATTCCAGTTACTCAAATTTAGTCATTGTACGGACACTAATATTGTGTTGGTTTTACCATATTTATGGAACATGCCATCCAACTGAAACGTACACAGACTGAAAACTATACCTGCACCATTCAAACACACATTCCGTTAATTTAGTCTTAAAGTTGAAAACTTTGAAGCTGTATTTTCGGCATACAGAAGTAAAACAAATTCCTAAAGTTATACGTACAGAATATCACCCTGTAGCCCATTTGACCTAATTGCTCTCACAAAAACTATTTCCCTGAATTGAATTGAAAACCGCTGTGCAAACAGTTCTTCATTCTATCAATGACATCTTATCTGAATACGGAGATGTAAAGATGAACAAATATTTTCAATTTGGTTCATCATATTTGATTCGCATCATTCAAAAGGCAAGTAGATTGCAAAATGCAACTCTTAACATAACTATTTCTCATTGACAGCAGTACTTGACTTTTGTTGAAATTAAGAGTAGGAAGCGTTTGCATCTACCCCAGCGATAAGAGCTGTGGCAAACCCATACATATGAGTTTTCTATACTTTTAGTTTCTCCATTCATTCAAATTTATAAAACCATCAATGACATGTATAAGTGATATGCACTAGTGAACTGTAAACTGTGGAAAATTTCGCCATTCAAATGATAGTTTTTGTTTGATTCGAATGAATATTCAAATGTGGTGTTGTATACCATAATGGAGGACAAAAGGACTCATGTGTATGATGAACTTTCTAAATTCGTATAACGTATGTACTGTACTTGTAGCAGCACATGTGTTGTACAGCTCTACGTAGTGGTAAAGATTCAATTAACTAGAGGGAAATATCGCTTTTAATTGAAATAATGTATGTGTATGTTGTCTGCAAACTTTGTGAATAATTAATAACTTCAGTCGAATATGAAGATAAGTTTAGCAAGTTATCAAGAAAAACTGATGCTTTTGTTTTAAAGTTAGCCATGTACAATGTACATATGCCATTAGGAAATTATTACTCATAGGAAAAGTTATTCCGTTCGTTCGTTTCCGTATTATTTCCGCTTCAAATTAAAAATTTTACGGTTTACATAATACATTAGCACTAAATTTCGTTTCACCATTTGAATACCAACTGTATCTTTAGACGTTAGAGTTTCATGATTTTAAATATTGTTCCGAATCGGAACCACAATTATTTATGAAGCTTTGAACCATCCTAAGCCTGTGCTGGATGAAAGGAAAAAATGTATGGGGGAATAAATCCAATATTACCGTACTCGCCAAAATGTGCAAAAGTGTGAATCTACCCAAAAATTACCTTACAGAATGTGATAGTTCAAATAACTGTTTGCTACTTCGTTCAATTCTGTTTTT
>NW_023503714.1:0-8003 GCF_014529535.1 Bradysia coprophila | reverse complement strand
TTGTCGATACCAATCGCGGGAAAAAAGAATTTTGAAAAAAAGGTTGTGATTTACTCAACTATAGGGGTCACGGACGGATGGACGGACGGACGGACGGACGGACGGACGGACGGACGGACGGACATTTTTTTTATTGCGGATTCGTCATCTATGAACATAACCAAATGCTTTGTCCTTACTGTCTGCTTCCAATTCGACGTGTTACAAACGGCATATTAATCTTATAAGCCCCCAGTACTTCGTACGGGCTAAAAAGTTGAAGAAATAATTCTAAAGTGGGCTATAAATAAGGGATCAGTTATCATGGTATCTTTTGTGCTCTTTCGTTTATTGGCTTACACTCGTGCAAACTCGTTACTAGGGTTGTCACGAAAATCTAAAGAAAGAGACTTTTTTGGATTCAATTTAATTTTTTCACAGACTTTTCAAGCACATCATCAGTATCAAGACAGTTCTATTGATATTGAATATTCTCAATTGGTTGACAATCTATTACTTCATTATTTTTTACCAGTGTCTCAAGAAAGTAATTTACTTCATCTAATCGTCTAAGGCTCGGAACAGATCGATCGCGATTGAAAGAAACTTTGGCTGACCAGAACCTGAATTTCTGAAACCTGAAAAAGTAGAATTTAGGTTGACCTGATTTTTTCTTACATTTCCTGATTGCACTTACTGCATTTCAGGTTTCAGGTCACTTCGGGTAAAGTTTAGCTTGACCTGACCTGTTCCAAGAACTTCATCTGGCTACTCATTTAGTCTTTTGCCATAAAAACGTAACAGGTTAACTTTTTGAATTAGATTAATTGGTGTAACAACTTCATTATCTTTTTTCTATCTCACAAGTAATTAGTACTTCAAATATACTTGCTCATTATTCCAACCTTTTTTTCTTGTGGGTGTGTAAGTGAAAGCCCAATAAATTCATTCGACAATTTCTATTACCACAAAAAGTCTGTTTGTTAAGTGTTCAACCCTCAACGAAACAATTAAATCTTCATTAAAGTTCGATTAAACTGGAAATTTTAAAATTCGTTTCGAAAATTATTTTCTTTTCATTAATTTTCGTCGGAATCGATACATCTTTTATTAATGTAACTCCGTCAATCTAAACAAAAAATACATTTCCCATGGAAAAGAGCCCCGGTTTTGTCCGGAAAAACAATAATTTTCATAGAATTATTTCGAAAGACACTGAAATGATTAAATATATAAATCTGTGTACGAAGCCGGAACAGCTTGACCCTTTCAGGAAAATATATGGATACGTTTTATTGAGTTAATGTCTCAGATATTTAAATTAATTTCAATCGATCAATCAAAAATGCGTTGTTTATTAATTTCGCTTAATTAAATTAGATTTAACAGATTACTGTAGCAGTAGCATGTTTTGTGATTCTCATGTCAGAAAATATTAACTCAAACGAAATTTAAGATAACGTTTATCGACACAGTTTGGTTTCACGCTGTCAACAAATTTATCTCTATATCCATCTATCTTTCCATATATTCATCTATAATCCATCATTAGTGCTACAACGTCAACTACAAGTATCTTACAAATAAGAAAACTGTGTTGAATAAATTAATTAAAACTAGAAGCTGATTTTCAATGCGACGAAACGTCGTGTTAAAGCTCTTGTGAAAAAGCTTTAATGAATTTATTTGAAGCGAAATTATTTCCTTTTTTTTCTTTGTTTCGGTTAACTCTGTCCTGAACATAAAATCACTGTGAAATAATATGTTCAAGCAATCAACATAATTTATATTCTGCATTTTGTAGATTAAATTATTGAATTAGGACGGTAAACAGTAACAAGAAAAACTACTTTAAAGTGTATAATAACGGGGTAGGAATGCATTGTTTGTATATGTATGTCCAAATGAACCCAATGCTAACTGCATGCCATGCACAATAAAAACTAGTCGTGTGATTACCAACCTTATCATCTGGATCTCTATTGATTTTATGTTTTGCTTTTCTGTTGTAAAAAAAACTGAAAAACTAGAATATTGAACTACGACACAGTCGTTTTCCATATTTTGCTAACGCATTCTCTGTTAAAACATTTTAGGAAAATGAAAAATTACATTTACGAATGAAGTTGTGCGTGTCTCCACAAATGCAAATCTCATGAGTAACATTAAATTATATATGTGCACAGTCAGTAGAAGTCGAATTTATATATATTCAATTTATATCACGCTGTGTATACTGTACACAAACCGTTTAGCTTTGCACGCAAATTTTCAAATTCTCTTTTCGTGTTCTCTTCTGATTCTTATTCAACGTTCCTCGTCGTTAAATGGATGAACGTATATAATTATTTAACGAAACAGCGACATGGAGTGTTTCTTGGCTACACTTTTCGACAAGTTAGCAAAAGTTCTGTTGAGTTTAAATAACAGAATTTGTAAAGCTTTTCTTAGTGAAGACACAATTGAACGTGTCGGCACTATCAACTAAAGAAGGCTGTTTTTAAGAACAGCCAGAAAATTTTTTTTACAAAAAAAAACCCATTGCAAACGTCAACAATTTTTTTAGATTTATAAAATTCCCAATAGTCAAATCAAGGAATTTTAAAGTACACGCACGGAATTTTGAAAACCGACACATTTTCTGTTTCTGTGTTTTGCTTGAGTTTTTGATTTCTCCATACAAAAATACATGCAAAATTGACAAAAAAAAACAGTAAACCACAAAACAGAAAATGTGTCGGTTTTCAAAATTCCGTGAGTGTAAATATTTGAAAACTGGTCAGATTCAGATTAGATTATTTGGAAAAAATATCGCTCCAAAATCAAAACTTTTTTGAAGGTTCCTGTAAAAATATGGTACGTTACTATGAAATGAAGTGAGTGTAATAATCTATAAAGCTTTATAAAAACGAATCCACTCGTCATTAATTGTATTGACTACGTGGGTGTGATAATTTTTCTATTTTTCGTCTATATACTGAACTTATACATAAGCCATCCGTTGTAACATTTTTTGATGTCTAGTATGTATCATTTAACAATCTATGTTGATTCTTCAGTTACCACTTTGAGCGCTACAAAAAATAATTTCGAATCGTTTCCTAAGTTCCATAATCGCCCAGCACATAGCACTGAACAAAGCACTAGAACAGAATTTTCAATAGGGGACTGCACGACGCATTAGTCCAAATTTATCATATAAAAATAAATAAATTAATTGGAACGCAGAGCATTTAAAAAAAGGGGCCAGGTTACCGTTAAAAAAATCTGTTCTAGTGGTTTGTTCAGTGCTATGCCAGCATCATAATTATTTGAGTCATCCATTTAGAAACGGCAAGCGTACCGCGATGTAATCATTAGTATTGGTGATTCATACTAACTCTACTACTTCATTTCTTCTAACATACATTTTCCTATGTGAGAAAACAGCTAGCCAATCCCATAGTTTATCGTTTACTCTCGTCATCGTTGACAAATGATTCCATGTAGGACTGAATGCTTCTAAAAAGATTTATCTAAACCGTACTGGAAACATTTCATACAAATACGAACTTTTATTTCCGGTTTAAGCCCATGGTAGGTGATAAATTGAACTCAATTGATAAAAAAGACATAAATTTTGGAACGTATTTATGCAAAACTTTTTAAACAAGCAAAGTCAAAACAATTTTTTTTTGCTAATTATAATTTGTTATCTAGCAACATTAGAAACAAGTTTGGAACAAACGTTCATAATTCGCCTAAGGAAAGTAGCTCAACCTATTCCAATGTAAAATTCCCTTATCAACGAAACCAATTTTGCCGTTGTATAAGGTTACAACACACACCATGATAAGCATTGTATTTTTTTGTATATGATATACAGAGGGGTTCAGCCATATTGAAATTTTCCGTATCAGCGTTTTTCCTCTTTCTTTGCCCAAGAATCATCGTTCGTAAAACGTCACCACATAGGGTGTACTTTGTTTCGCTTGCAAGAGACTTTGTGTATGGTGGTATTAGTGCGTGTAGAATGTGAACATCGGAATAAAAAAAATTTTCACAGTAAGGTATGTGCTAACTTTAAGCTGGTGCTGAAAGACTTGGCGGATTGCTTTTTAAAGAGTTTTGATTCTTGTGTTGCTTAGTATTCAAATTATTGTAGAAATAATAATTGGAATTTATGATTGAATTGATTGTTTATTGATAATTGTCTCAGTGTTGTGAATAGACCAATTGAAAAACGAGTGATTTATCGCAAGAAGAAAAAGTGTTTTTCTATTTTTGGATTATCGATTTTTATTTGGAAAGCTAATAGGCTATAAAATGTAAGTTGAGTCAAATGTCTACGAAAACAAAGCCGTGCCTGGCTATCAATTGCTTGATAGAATTGGCAAATATTAATTCGTTTAAACAAAACTCAGTATTGTTGCATTGAAGTCCATCACAAAATTTTTGACAAGTCCAGAAGGACTTAACGAAATTGTTTGGTGGAAAATGTGTCAGTCATAAAATCAATAAAACAAGCATTTTCATCTGTCTTTGCCATAAATTTCCTTTTATCATATTTTCTTATTGAAACTTTTGGTTTTATTTGAATGCCAAGTACAAATGTAGATTTGATGAAAAATGAAAGAATGTTTCTTCTTCTTTTTCTCTTAATTTTTTTTACCATCATGAGATTGCGTATATTTTCCATGGTTTCTCATAATCCACTGGCATCTCAATATATACCAATTTGTATAGTGATGTGCTTGAACATCAACTGGATCGTAGCTTCATTTGGCAAAATAATAACCAGCCTTCATAGTGTGGCTTAATTTTTGATTTATATTATTATTATTATATGGATCAGAATCGAATCGATTTTGCCTTTGTACAATTTCATTGAGGAAAAGAATGTAACAAGGATGGCTAGGTGGAAAGGTGTATCGTCTCCCTTTTTCCTTTATTCTTTTCGACTTTATTTACGCAATGGTGTTACGCAACGAGAAACAAATTCATTCGTTTTTGAAGATTTCTTTTTTTTTTGTCATGGCAAGCTGACACCTGAGAAAGTTTCAACGTCGAATAATGGTGTACAGGTAATGGTTCGTCGTAAAAGGAATTTCAATAGATCGTAACATCTGGCAATGAAATAAAATTGAATTAGGATTCAGATAAAGATTATGTGCAACAGGAACATAAATGAATTTTATATTCCCAATTCCAATTATTAGCACCACCAACAGCCTAAAATCCGATAGGATCTAATTTAGTTGATTTACTTATTGTTGGTGTGTTTTTCCACCGTTTGCGATAATATCGACAAAAATCATAAATCCAAAGACAATTTTAATTGGTGAATATTCGCTTGTGAAATCGTTTCGATAATTTCCTGCACATGAATATCCTTCCAATCGAAAATATTTTACCTTACCCCGTCGAGCCATATAGGTGCGTCGTTAGTATATATTATTTGAGAAACCCACTCTAAGCACAGATGCATTTTGATACGTACGTTAAAATGTACGTTCGTACGGATACTATTGAAGTGGAATCGAATTTCTATTGAATTACACAAACGTGTTCCTATTTTAATGAATAAATTCGTTTCGACTTGCTGCTGTGTGTATCCCACTGATCTATATAAGTGAAGAAGACCTACAAATATTTGTATCAACGACAATTACATCTATCACATACAACATAAGTATCTTCACATTACATTTTTCTTTCAATAATGTCGCATCATTATCCGTTGAATTAACTTGTTGAGTTGAGCACTTTGGTTCGTCAACAACTTAATTTTAACCTTTTATAAACGGTAAGTGTAACAATACTGCCGTTTGATAGAAAATCTTTAGATTTATGCTCCCTAAAAGATCACACACCACGCAGAGCTCATCTCTTCATTTTTGTCAACGTGTTGAAATGACTAGTTGTTTCTGAAAGGTTAAATCCAGTGACTGAAAATTTCCTTCAATTTTTCCACATCGATACTTGATTCCTCAATCCATGGTTCAACAAATAAATTAACAATCAGTGTATTTGAAACTCGTTATTATAAGTCGACAGAAGAAAATCAGAAGTAGTTTCGCCTTAAAGAATGCAATAGATAAATATAATTAGAAATCAGAACCACAATTAGGAAACTACCACACTTTGTTGATGATGTCAATTCGTATATTAGCACATAGATTACGTAATACTAAACTGTTCCCACTCTACATACCATGAAAACATCCCATTGGAGTTGACAATTTCAATAAGTAAGGTTTGCTTAATTAGTTCGTCATTCTACTCCCATATTTTATTTTCATGGTAAAGCAATGTCAGCTGCACAAAATGAATTATATTTTTAATCGAACAAGTTGATAAACATGGTTCCGGAATAAATTGACAATGTCTGTTTCATACAGTACCCGTACGTATTTGTTTTTTCTTCCAGTCATTGAAAAATCATTGTTTCATAAATATCAAAAAACTATTTTGCTAGCTATGTTGGGTTGGTGAATGTATCTATGGATTTAAATTTGAAACTTTTCCGTTTTTCTTTTGTTACATTTGATACGCCCAATGCAGCGACACTTTACCCTAGAACCAACGGGTTTGTAAAAACGATAGAGGTAATCACGGAATGTAGGTTGAGGTTGAATATTTTACATTTAAACCACCATCGTTGTACGTTTTGTTTGTCTACCTTTACGTGCTTTTATGGTGTATACATGGTACATGTTTGTGTAAAGTAAATGTCATTACTGTATAAATAAATGAAATTGTGGAAACACTGTGCAACAGGTGCGAGTGGGAGAACTAATCATAAAATTTTCAAAGTTTAGAACCAATGAACGAACAACCTGTTGCACAATTTTGCTGGGATGTACGGGAATGTAATGTGATTTTCTTTCGTAAATAGACTGTCACAGTGTTTCATTGTAAGAAATCAAATTATTTTTAAGTTTTCATTTTATGAGATTTCTCGGTATTTTTATACCTTCCATAAATGAGAAAAAACGGAAATGTCGTAATTGAAAAGGTGGTTCGTGAAATAACTTTACTATTTGATTAAGAAATATTTCTGGATAAACCGCACCACCAAACCAATTTACAATATTTTTTCCATTATTATGGTTTTACACATTTTATTTTCCTTTTCTATGAATATCGAGGTCGTCGTTCAGTGACTGAACAAAATAAGAAAGTTTAGAATACATTCAGAGCTAGAGGTAGTTAATGTTAACCTCAAACAACTTACCAAACTTCTAGCAAAAGTTTAAATTTCTAAATGACACCCTTTTAACCATTTTTAGATGGCAGGCGGTGGCGACCCGAAATGGCAGAAAGATGCTTCAGACCAGAACTTTGATTACATGTTTAAACTTTTGATCATTGGAAATTCGAGTGTTGGCAAAACAAGCTTTTTATTCCGTTATGCTGATGATTCATTCACATCGGGTAAGATGCAGATGTAGTAGTATGCTAAGATATTTGTCTTTATGATTTCTAAACATTAAATGCAAAGCTTCAAGTAGAAGGTTTCGCTGATCTAATTGTTGATTTATCAATTGTTTTAGCATTCGTATCAACCGTTGGCATTGACTTCAAAGTGAAAACTGTTTTTCGACATGACAAACGAGTAAAATTGCAGATATGGGTAAGTAAATTTGCTACAGATTTCTATGTTAAAACATCATATTAGACCTCGCAGCTCTATCGAAAAAAGAAAGGTTACGATTAGTGTTTGCAATGTATTTTCTATCAACTGTCATTTTCACCTTAATCCTTCTATCGAGCAATGATGGAATTTTATAAATTGAATATGGCCTAGAACATGGAATCAAAATTTTAGGCGAGTCTAAGTTATGATAGGTCTTTATGCTACTTAGTTCCATTCTTTGAGAATCAGTGAAACATTTTGTTAAAACCAATGAAGTCCTAGATTTTCATAAAAAGTTATCAGAATTTTCAACAAAAGAAGTAAAAGATTATTATCTTCATGACGTTACTCTTGCTGTTTCATATTTACTTCGATTAGATGTTGAGACACCACAAATAAATAAAAA
>NW_023503713.1:0-14896 GCF_014529535.1 Bradysia coprophila | reverse complement strand
TCGAGCTGCCAATTGATTCGGTGGTTGTGGCGGTCCCGGTCGCATTTGTCGCATCATATTCATGTTCATATTAATTGGTGGCCGCATCATCTTGTGTATTGAATTGTTGCTGAGGATGGCCACCCATTTGCTGTTGCTGTTGTGCATTAAATGCGGTGACACTCGTTGAAGTGGTGACACTCTTTGCTGGCGAACTCCTTTGCAATGGTGAAATTCTTGAATTCGGCGGAAACGCATTCGAATTCATGATGGTGTTGTTATTCATTCCATTGGCACCAGGCATCGGATTATACATGTCAGGACTCATGCCCATAAATGGTGCCATGTTCAATGGTTGTCCTTGTGGCATTGCTTGGCCGTTAGGTCTGTACAATGGAGGAGGCGTTCGACGTTGTGGAGCCATTGGCCGCATGGGAAATCGAACTCCATACCTTGCAACCTGATCTTGTTGCTGCATGTGACCTCCTTGTTGTGGTTGTTGATGATGAGAAAATTGATTTTGATTTGGTTGATGTAATTGCGGTTGTCCATAAACAGCGAGTTGTGTTTGGGCTCTCGGGCGTAGGAACGGTCGTTGTATACCGTTATTAGGCATGGATGATTGCTGCTGCTGCTGCTGCTGCTGCTGTTGCTGGAACAGATTTTGAAAATCATGGCCAGTGATTCTTTTGTGCTCGTACAGCATGACAGCATCGGGAAAGTTTGAATGGCAAACCGGGCACATGTGTGCTAAACGGTCAATCGATATGTATTCGTTTGTTGGTGTCCATTCATTTTCTTGTGGCATCTGTGGAGTCTCCAAAAGTTGTTTCAGTAGCTGAGCCGCTGCTTCTTTATTCACTTCTTCGTTGAATTGGTCTAAGCCGTCCAATGTGGGACACTCAAAGTGTACTTTATCTTGATCAGTCATATAGCTCGTATTTGAACTGGAATTATCACTAAAGGTCATTTCAGATAGCGCAACCATAGCGTCTAATGGCGATGTGTTCGTCGACGGCGATCGATTCGGACTGAGTTTGATTTCTTTTGCTGTGAGTATTCGAATTCCTTTGCCGCGATTCGCTTCGTCCAGTGCATTCGGTATAACTTCAAAGTTTTGAGCGCCCGACAATACTTTCAATTTGATTTTCAAACCGGTATTCTCCTCACCGGCTTCCGACGATTGTCGCTTCAGAAAGTCTTGATAATATCTATTGCTTGGACTGAGTCGTTCCAACTGTACACTCGGCTGGGTAACATGTGTCAACAAATGTCTGTGCAATTCCGATGTTTTGCGGAAACGTTGATTGCATGCAACACAAAATCGTTTTCGAATTTTGTTGGCTCTGCTCGACGAACTGCTTTCCGATGACGACGAATAGCAGCTGCTCCAAATCGGTGATGTTGATGGCAACGAAATTCTCAGCTTCTCAACAGTTCGATCATCAAATGGTTCGATGTCTGGCGTTATGTGATTGTCGGTTGTTGTTTCTGTATCCGTTGCATGCGTATCATATCGTATTTCGTCCACTTTCGATGAATCGGTAACGTCGTCTTCGTAGAACTGTTTCGGTGAATTGGGGAACAGATCGCCTGTTAACTCGTTGATATCTGAAAATAAAAAATTTCGATTTAGTGAACGGAATCGAAAATTGAAGAAAACAGATGCTGTAATGAGATTAATGAAATGCTAGTCGTTTAATAGAAAGTCCGGGATAGACACGGTATAAGTTTTGAAAGGAAATTACATGAACGATATGTGACGCTTCTTTTACACAGGATGTGTTGCTAAATATCTAAACATCCTGCCCATAAAAACCTCAATTTTCTTTGATTAAAAAAAAAGAAATTCGAAAGCGAAATCCCTTTGAATAGTTTGTGTAGCAGGATTGAGTGAACACTAAATCAGTCCAGAGAAAAATCAAACGTTTACATGTTTGATGCATCAAAGTAAGTAAAAAGCATCGCTCATCGCACAACATCCCTTTTTTAATGAAAATATTTTATGTGTAGAGATATAGACATCTCTGTACATGTTCCTGTCAATTATGTGTTCTCCCTGTCTGTACACGATGCAACAAAGTATTTATTGAAGTGTCCTCGCAACATAAAATAGGATGAACCGTAAACATTACACTATCTAAAATTGCAAAAGAATTCGAATTGGTTCAGCCGGGACAACACAAACATTTTGTCGGCGTGGGGTAATTTGGCACACGGTGCTAAAACAACGCATTTTTCAACTACGTAAAAGGTGAACTCGCACACGATTTTTCGATACCGAAATTTTGTAAAATAAGTCATTAAGTCGATGACAATACTAAAAAGCAATCAACTTGCGTGTGTGAGTTCACCTTTTACGTAGTTTAAAAAGTGGGTTCTTTTGGCACGTGTGCTAGATCACCGATACCCCCATTTACTGCCTGTCCCATGCAAAAGTTAAACATTTCACGGCAATATGCCGCTGCGAAAATGATCGATTACTTGATTACAAAACCGGTTGAGGCCAATTTCATTTTTCTTATAATTCACCAACGCTATTTTTTCTCTCGATGGTAAAAACCAAACCGTTTTTGATAAAAACACTCTTCACTTGTGGTTAATTTTCCGTGGATTTGTAAGTATTAATCCACTTTACCATGAAGCAGGCAATAAACCAGAATACATTGGATGCTGCTGGCATGATTCATTAATTCGGAAACAGTTTTGTGATACTCGTAAACTCACTCGATTATAATTAAGCAACTTGCTTCGGTAAGTGTTTTCCGACAAGTGCAGTGAAACTCTACACTTGTCGAAAATGCAGTTATCGAAGCTTGTTGCTCAAAAATACACTTGGGAGTTTGCCTTCAAATCAAATGTCACTGCTAACAGATATAGAAAAATCGTTGAAAAGTCAGGTTTTACTTAGAGGTGAGTGGGCTGCCCATAAAAGTGGGCTGCCCACGCCCATGGGCATGCCCACGGGACATGGGCATGGGCACTTTACAATTTCGTGGGCATAAGGCGCAGCATGGGCACTTTTCAAAAATGTGTGATCCCACAAACTTAAGTCTTAAGTGCAGTCTAGACTTTCCGTACGATGTAATATTCATTCAAGGAATTTTAAAACTGCTATCGCACATAAAATCGTGTTTCCAACTGTGCTGTCAACATCGGTTTCGCCTCAGATTGACAATTTTCACATTTTTAGCGAAAATTTCCTATGTGGGCCTTGGGCATGGGCTGGGCAGTGGGCATGCTTTTAAAGATTCTTGGGCATGGGCTGCGCCGTGGGCATGCTTTTTTTAAATTATTGGGCTTTGGGCAGGGCGGGCATAAAAATTAGGTATGCCCACTCACCTCTAGTTTTACTGTGAATTTTGTTGTACCGAGGCGAAGCCCGAGGTGAAAAAACACATACATATATGACTATTCAAAGTTTTATTTACATTTTTTGAGAGGTTTTTACAAGGTGATGATGCCGAAATTACAGAAAAAGTGAAAAAGTTAAAGATTTCATGTGAAATCTTGTTACCCGAGACAAACTCAGGGTCAAAAATCTTTGCTTTTCTGCCTAGCCTAGTGCTATAATGTACAGATTAAAAGTGTCGAAAGAAAGTTGTTTTTCGATTAAAACAACGATTAACGGCTATTCATTTTCTATATAAATTAAACTGTCACTCACCCACAATTGGGTAATTTGTTTTCGTTACATCACAGGCAATGTTTGTCCCTCAGATTACATTCTGCAGCAAACTATTTACTTTTCAATTTAACAATCTAATTACCACGAAAAATCTGGTGTTACTGGAGAAGTTCGACTTTGAGTAAACTGTTGAGTCAGATAATGATTTAACGTATAAACTTAGGTCAAGGTTCTATTATTTTTCAACGATAACATACACACTTGTCGTCAAGTCGAATAAATGTCTAATGCCTATAATCATGTCTTCAATAAATAATTCGTTAGAAGGACGTACGGTAAGCGGTCAATTGAAATCGAGAAATTGCCTTGAAACATTGATTTCAGTAAATGCAAACGTGTTCTGTCTATTGCGCGGTCAAACAGGGTCGTTCCACAGTAGAGACAACATTTTTTTTTTCAAAGTTTTCAATGTTAATTCCCCTTACGTCTATGTATCGTATCTTATAAGTGAAAATCGACCTGAATAACAGATGTACGCAGTGTTCATCTACTGTAACTTTTCAATAAACCATTAGTGATAGATGGTTGACTCTGCTTTGAAAATTAAAAAAAAATGTTCAGGACCCCCTCATCCGAATGTGGAAATAAATCAGTTGAAAAATGCACCTGCCGAATCGTTTGGTAGTATTGGTAACTCTGGTCATTCGTTAAATTTGCTACCTGGGTATCTTATCTTATAGGAGCGAACCATTGTTTACTCAGAACTCGGTGTAAAGATTAATTTTTTTCTCGGTTGAAAAACATTTACTCAGCTTTGAGTGAAATTCCCCTGAATTTTTATGTAACAAATGATTTATTGATTATATGATGAGATAATTGACCTCGCCGTCGACTCCATCCATATCACTCCTTAACAACCATTTTACGAAAAACATTTTTTATCTTCGAATTTCTGTCGAAATGCTTCATTAAGTTGACTTCAAATTTAATGTGAGTGAATGTTCAACTGATAAGAAAGACGATAACAAACAACCAAAACCGTCGTCCGATATGAACGATTCCGTGCACATCACCGAATGCAAACACTATATATATTCGGTCAAATTGTTATATAATCTAGCCTTAGCACTTCGACGCCACCGTTAATCTAATATGGTCCTTTTCAAAAGCAACTTTCATGTTTTTTTCGAACTCTGTTATCAGATAACGTGCAATCAAGATAACAGAGAATTATCAACCGATAATTTATGGTGACTGGAAAAGCGATAAAAATAATTAATTTTTATCGATATTGACTCCTGAGTATATTGTAATTGAATTTTGCAGCAACAGAGCTAGTAGATTTAGAACTGAGATTACACAATAGTACGAAAATTTCGAAACAATTTGAAGAAAAAACGATTGGAGGTCACACAATTTTTGAATGTTTATTTATTGAGAGCATGGTTTTTTGTGACCCGAAACGTTTTGTGAAACTTCGTTGTAGGATTTTGCCAATACTTTTTTTTTTGAATTAAAATGGAAAAATATGCAAAATGCAGAGATATTTGTAAACATACCAACTCATTGCGGTACCTGTTTTGTTTTGGCTTTTCATCTAATTTAAATATATAATTCGTAAGAAAGAAATACTAAGAGGATTAAGGAAAGCAACAGGGAACATAATGTCAACTTTAACCAACACTAAATCTTCTTGTGGTTTAACACTGACAAATCGATATAAAGTTTAGGAAAAGGGACTTATTATTCTGCAGACGGTCATTCCATCTGTTATCGACAATCATGACACTGATAAGCGATAAAATGTGAATAAGAACACCTCAAATAGGAAAATGTTAAAAGAAATGAAGTAAAAGATTTTCCATCAATCTATTTTAAAATGATTCAATCAAAAGAAGTAAAAGATTCGATAACAATACTGGTAATATGCTCGCTGTCTGTGAAAGGTTAACAGGTTCTTACAACAAAGACTTTTCTAATTGATCCTAACATACACACCAATCCAACTAATCAATTGTTCATGGTCGTAGGTGTCTACAATACAAAAATATTTTCGTTCATTACACGCCCAACACCATTATTTTCGAAATAAATATTTGTTGATCTCCCCACGTGAGTTTTTAGTTCCATTTAACCTTTAGTGTAAGTAAATAACACAACTGTTATTTTATTAAGTCAGTGTCGAACGTTGACGACATAAAATCCTTTCACAAAACGAATACAAAATTTGAAGTGCAACGAAAAATGTTTGGCTTCATATACGGATACAAGAACGAGTTAGATGAAATTTTTGTCGAAAATAAATTTATGGACCGCAGGACTACATTACCATATCATCAATCAATCGATGTTTAATAATATAACTGAATCAAACTTGGTACCAATACCGAAAGCTTCGTTCTAGTTTCTCTGCCTGTGATTTGTATTCAAACACGCCTCAAACTAATACTTAAAGCTTAAAAAAAATTCTTTCGTTTGTTCTTTGATTTTAAATTCATGTCGCAGTAGTTGTTAATGATTGGTATAAATACTTAATGCACTAGACCAGAGTGAAGGGTTGTCGCGACGTTTTATTCAGCAAAGTATTGTAATATCCAGACGATCACATACATTGTTGAATAAATTAGTAGGTTTCTGATTTGCAGACAGTTTGATTTAATGTTTTCAGCTAAGTAAATTAGTAGTTTCGTTTTACAGACTTATAATATGTGAATTCTGTGCACCATAAACACACGTATCACACGAGTATGGGCCCTGTGAAGTAAACGGATGTGGGTGACAGACTTAGTCATCAATCAAATTTGTTAATAGGTTCAGCCATTACATTCCATTTTCTGAGCACGTATAACATTATTCTGATTTAAAAGTCGAAGATGACTCGTCACGTAAATATTGCATGACTGTACCGCTTCGCTTGAAAACATTTAATCATCCGTAGACAATTGCTGGAAATATTTCTGATTTCGAGAGAGTTGTGCTTTTTTCGTTTGAAATTAAAAAGCTTTGGTCGATTGCCTCAAAAATGCATCCAACGAGAGAATACAGAAAACGGTAGATTGATGACACCGCAATGTCGTAATGTAGATTGTCGAATGTAAAATAGACATGCGAGACATAAATGGTGAATGGAGAAATAGAGATAGTAAAGTTACATAACTGATTCTGTGAACGGTTCTGTTCGGAAAACTTACAGAAAGGGTGTGTTTGTGAATTACATAATGCCTCAGGCAGAATGGGACGATTCCACAAGAAATGTCTTTGTATGTTGATGCGATCTTATACCGTCTATTTGGTTAGGGCGAAACAAAGAAAAATTGACAATGTGTACAGACAGACATAATCATGAAAATAATGTAACCGTTACTTTTTACGCCCTGAGCGATTCGTATTGAGAGGCGCTGTGTATCTCCCACTCTTACCACCCCATAGAGAATTTGTGTTTTCTCAACACTCTGTTGAGAATTTCGGTTAACTATAACAATCGAAAAATTCAACCAACCGCTAACGGAGTGCTAAATGGATTAAAAAATTACTTAGAACAGGAGAAGACGACGAGCGATAAGGAAAATCGTTTTTTAGTGATTTAGGCAGTTAGAAGCAGTGAAATTTCAGCATAAATTTCCCTCAGCTGTTTTTCAGCTGATCCGCACAAATAATCAAAACTGCTCATAGGTCTTTATACGGTTTTATCACTACCACACGTGTGTGTAGCAGCTTCAATCGTATAGATAAGTAAAAATAGTTTTCATGGGATATGTGGATCAGCTGAAAAACAGCTGATGCAAATATATGCTGAAATGTCACAGCCTCCGACTGTCTTTTATTTACGAAAGCTCACATTTACACATTTACGACCTCGTCTGTCAGAATTTTTTATATGTTCGCTCAGTGAGTCGTATTTATTCAATTTTCACGCGTATAATTGTCAGACTCAGCAACTGTTTGGATGAATTTGGTATGCGTCGCTCTCAATGTTTGAACAGATTGAACACATAACGCTGAACAACTGTGAAGTGTTCAATTGAAACAAACTTGACTAAAATGGTTTACACAGACATTACATTCTTTTTGCGTAAAATTTCTATTCAACGCTGCAGATGGTGACAGTTTAAACAGCGGATTTTTTTTTTTGTTTCTAACTTTACGTTTCTTCGTTCAATTTATCGGAATGGAAAAAATCAACATTCCGCAAATTTTCGATAATCGATTCGGAAACGACATTAACTGCCAGACTCAAATTCATCTTATTTGTAATGCTCGAATGGAGAACTCGAGAGAAAACTTTATTTTCAAGTTTTTGGAAACTTTCTGGCAAGTATATTCCATACTAGATCGATAAAATATAATGCAAAAAGCGACAGAGCACAGCATGCGCCAATACGAACATCTCTGGGGGGAATTCAACAAAGATGTTGTCTTTATTCAACAAAATTGAGGTCGAAAGAAAGTCGAAACTGATAAATGTGAGTGGAGCACCATGAACGAAAAATCATTCCAACGATATACTCTGCTAGTCATGAAAATAAACGAGTATGTACTGCGAACGGTAGAGAAAAAAAAAGTTGAAAAAAGAGAACACCCATATCAGCACGAAACCGATGTAGAAAGAAGGAAGGAAAAAAATATCAACTTGGCTGGCATCCGGCATTTCATCCTAGCATGATATTGATTATTCTGAAAGCGACGAGGGTGTGTATGGGACACCGACCGTGCCAAAATCGATTTGTGCACAGCATTATGTATAAGGTCTATGGGGGTTGCAAAATTATGCGAAGGTAAAATCAAAGAGATAGATCTCTTGATAATAAATTTTACCGAATTGATGGCATTTAGGGAAAATGATTTTTCATCTGAGTAAAATGAGGAAAATTTTCATCAGGATGTATCGAGTTTGAATATGGTGTTCAGCGTCGTTGCGGCTTTTCATTCCAGTCAATCACTGCTATGAATCTGTTATCGACAATGACGACAAAAATAATGACAAGCTCTGGGTAATATGGTCATTTATATAGTAAAGTGTATGCTAAAGAAATTGAAGTACAAGATTTGAAGTCAACAGATTAAAAATACTTTGATCGATGGAAGTAATCGATCCAATAATAATCCTGGTCATATGCTTGCCGTCTGTAAAAGATTTGCTTTGTGGAGAATTACATTTCGAATGAATGTTCCGTTGCAATTCAGGAATGTTCCGTTGCAATTCAGGAATGTTCCGTTGCAATTCAGGAATGTTCCGTTGCAATTCAGGAATGCCGTCCAGAATGAGCAAGATAAATAGATAAAGAATATCAAAGTGAAAGGAGTTACCAGGAGGGACGAAAGTGTGCAAGTTGCAAATTAAACAACAGTGACACACTCCCGAAAATAGAATACAATACCTAACTAATTGAAACTTGAATAAAATTCGATGTAGTGACTACAGTGATCAGTGGAAACAGATGTCTTAGGTCCATTTAGGCACTTCTTATGAAATTTCGTCGCATCACGTCCAAGTCTGTGTACTGCTATGGAGATCACACGAGAGATAATGTGGCGGATACAAAGAATTCACTTCTCGTACTGATCGGCGCGAAGAATTTTTTTATATGTAAAAGTCGTCAGAAGTGGTGTGTTTTCGCGTATCTAACAAAATAGAGCGTTGTGTAACCTTTCCAGCAGTATACAACATTGATCACTCTTTATTCTCCATTGTAGTTCGACAAAGTAGGGATTCTTAGCTGAAGGAATAATGTCTAAGTCTAAGCAAGTGCAATAGGTGGCATGTAGACAAACTTCTGAGCAGGTAAAATACCAACTCCAAAGAGTTGTTCGTTGACCCTCGAAGAAATTGTCCTTGAACGCAACTGCCTTTAGAGGCAGATATTTTAAGTGAAATGAACTGACATTATGTCAGTTCGGACATTTGTCTCAAAGATTCAAAAGAGACGTTCATAGTGGTCTGGTCTATGAATCTCTGCGCTCTTAGGTAAAAATTCCGAGAAAAAATTCCGAGAAATAAATCCACTTTTCAAGATTCACAGTAATATTGCGTGTCAAACATTCTGTTAACTTCGTCGCGCATGAGTGTGCTTGATATATATTATTTCTCCAGTTCATATCTGGTTTCATTTCTACGAAATTTTTGGTTCTCTTCTATACGAACAAAGATTAACATAAAGATTCGAACAGAAAACTCTTGGCCATTGTTTGAAGAACTTCAACTTATTTTCGGATTAAAGAGCTGCTAGCTGAAAGATCCACTTTAATAAAGTTACACAAAGAGTATGTGCGGTATGGATATCATGTACATAGCCATTATGGTATGTGGTGTGTGGTATGCGATGAATGGAGTTCAATAAAATGATTGACGGTATAATAATAGCTTTCCAACCATGACAAAAAGGACGAGATTTTTTGTTTGAATAACATGTTTGTGAGCCATTGTTGATAGTAATAATTTTAGTGGAATTTCGTAATTCTACTGAGCCTTTATATTTATTTACAGATCGAATGATGTGCGTATGACGTATGGTTCAGAGATTTGGCACATTTAGAATGAAGTAGAAGTGATCTGCTAGCAGTAGATAAAGTACAAATTACCTCCAAGTATAAGTACGGCTCGGAACAAGTCAAGTTTGCCTGAACCTGACCTGGATTTACCTGAAACCTGTTATGACCCAAAACCTAATTCTAAAAATTTTGAACTGACTTAATTGACCTGAAATCTGAATATAGTTATCAGGTTAGACCTGACCTGAAACATGACAGGGTGTACTTGGAAATTTGTATGACCTGTCAGGTCATCTGACTATTGTGAACTGAAATATTCATACATTTTGGAGTCTGTTGAGCTTGCAGCAATTTTCCGCCGCAGGTAAATTTTCAAAAATTTTGAAAAGAGGTTAAGTCGTGACGTTATTTTTGCCCCTTTTCTCTAGTGGCAACATCTACGTATTTTCTCTAGTGTTTCATAGCTGAAGATGGATCAACATAGAACTAACGGCATGCCCCATATTTTGGGACATTGGTAGCCGGTTCTCATGTCGAAATATTTGGAATGCAAGTATCGTATGTAGTAGCTTACTCAAGCAATTGGTTTCCTCTGAAGCCCTACATAAAATTATAAATTTTATCTGATCAGTTTTTTTGACCCGACTCGTCACTTAACTTGTCACAGACGGCAAGCATATTAACAGTTTTACTATCTGATCTATTACTTCATTTGATCGAAGATTTTCAAAAATTGATTTCACAAATCTTTTACTTCACTTGTTTTGAACATGTTTTTGCTATATTACGTCTCATTAGTCAAAGCTTGTCGATAACATTATGACAGTCGTCTGCCACAGGTTAATAATGTTTTAACTTGTCACATATACGGCTATTCATCTGTTGTCGATAACGCCAACAAAAGTAATGAGTTAAAATTCATGTTAAAAAAATTGAAGGACAAGATTTGAAACCAGTTTCATCAAAGGAAGTAATAGACCAGATAATAATACATATGACCAGATTGCAGTCCGTAACAGGTTAAGTAAATTTTGTATTTGACTTCACTGCCAATATAGCAATAGAAAAAGTAACGGATTAACAAGAGAGGTTGTTGCTACCTTTGCTGAATGAGTAAACAGTGAAATGAAATATGGCAAATGAATGTTTCCAGATTTTGGTTTTCACTTCAGAACGATGTAAAATTCTGTTGAGATCAGCTAATCTGACTCGTGACTCATACGCGCATGCACCTGTAAACACCTACAAAATTCGAGGTAGTTGCAGAGTGTACATTAATGTAATAACAACTGTGTTTACTATCGAATAGAGAGAACTGTTTCAGCCCCGGGACAATTTGTTGTGGTTTTATCACAGGTATAAAATCAATTTTTGTTTTTCCCTCCAGCACGGTGCGAAATTCGGTTTAGTTTAGTTAAATTTGCTGCTATATATAGTAACAAATGGTTACACTATTCATGTTTAGTGACTCTATAGGCATTTCTGTCATACCAGTTGCATGCAATAAACTATGTTTAAGAATCAACAATGATACCGTACCTTCAATGGGTGTAACATCAAATCCAAAAGAAGAAGGAGAAGTAGACACTAAAGAGCCTATATTTGATTCGTCTGTAGCTGTCATGTCTCTATGCAATCTGTAAAACCGAGCAAAAATAATAATCAAAACAAAAAACTTTTTTTTTGTTTTCAATTTAAAGTTGTAAACAAAAACAATTCCACGTGATTGTCATATTTGTATGGATCCAATCAACAAGTTATCGAATTATAAAAATATGATTATCCAACATGCATTATAATTGATAATAAATAATAAACCGACCGACAAAAGCTGTATGGTAAATACACACAAGTTTGATGTTATTAAAATGCGTATATATGTAAACAAACAACCCACCTTCATTATATTACTCGAACAACCACGTTCGCATATAAAGCGATTTTGATCCTCGCACTCGAATTCGAATATTATTATTATACCGGCACAATATTATTTATCAACAAAATAAAGTTTAATTATGCAAACACGACAATTATTGTAAACATTATCTGCTGCACAAGTACAAATATAGTCCCACTACTTGCTGTTCGTCTCTTTCAAAACTCCACTTGATCATTAATTGCGCATTCATAAATTACAGACTAACGAATGAATAGAAAAAAAACTGTCTTATTTCTCAGCTGCAAACTGTCTTTTTCGAATATCATTCCATTCGATGCTGTCTATATACGAGCACGAAATTCGTTTCACACTGTACGTAACAAGAATGTATGGGAAAATGAAATTCAGAAATGGTTTCAGTCATGGTCGGAGTACATGCTTTCAACAAAGTTCTTAGAAAGCAGAAGAAAAAAAAACCGTACTCAAGCAGCGCTCTCAATTCCCTGTGTTAGACCAAACGAGCGTGTCAGATACAGAACCAGTTAACATGAATATCCCCACCACCGTCGACCATTTCGACTTTCCATTTATCACTCGGTATATAGCCCCTTGTATACACACAAAACTGCACTGTTCAAATTTTGTTGCCAAGTGTGTATGTGTATATGTTCAAATGTTCCGTAACTTCGTGTGTATATCACATAAAATTTTCTGAACCGTGTAGAATGAAATGCTCTGGCGTGGCGTGGTGTACATAATAGAGAAACTCAAACAATACTGAGCTTGATTTTGCCAACGAAACTATCCCAAGCGTTCACATCAGGCATACGAACCAAAAAAAAAAAACCGTCACACTGGCTCGGAGTGGTGGAGGGATTTTGTGAACCTTTTTGGCTCAGTTCTTCTTGGCACGAATTATTTGGAAATTGTGGAATGGAAAATTTTACGGTTTTATCGTTGAAATGTTTTTGTAGAGATACGTATAATATACCCATGCGGTTACATATATTGTGTGATGCCGCCGAGCGTCGACCGTTCATGTTTTTTTTTCTCTGTTATATTTTTAGTATAGGGCAACGAAGGGGACATAAATAAATAAATAATGCGGCACAACGAAAAATTCCAAGGCTACAAAACTGATATACGTAAAATGATTTTTGAATTGAAAATGATTATTTTTTTCGTCGTTTGAACTTATTTATTGAATACACAAACCGGTTGTGAGTCAAAGAGACATTTCAAGGACGAATTTTTTTTTTTAATTGAATAATTGACCGAACGCGAGTAAAGTTTATTTTTGTCATTATTAAATTAGATTAACTCATTAATTAGTCATACGTATTGTATTAATGAAACCATTTCTTGGATATATATTCGTTTAATAATAAAAAAAAATAATTTAAAAAAATTATTAAACATCCATACTACTCATTTTGTAATTAGTCGCAAAATGTACCGAGTTGCAATATCGCTATCGTACTTCAAGTGAAGATAATAATAAAACGATAAAAACGTCTGTTAGTTTCGAAATGTGTACTGTTGTGCGCAGCTAATCCCCACTCTATGTTTTTTCGACCTTCTCTTTACACCTGAAGGTTATACATTACGAACAATGCACGTAATACGAAAGGTGTTTGCTTATTGCGTAATTCGTTGGGATGTTTTTATTTAATTTTTTTTTGTTTTTCAGCCAGTTAAATGTTCGAATATACTGCAACATTGTCGCATGTAGGCGTCGTGAATTTTTTTAAATTTATTTTTTAACTGATCCTGTCACATATGGCAAGCATATTGACAGTTTTACTATCTGATGTATTACGTCAAAGATTGATTTCGGAAATCTTTTACTTCATTTGTTTTGAACATACTTTTTGCTACATAAGACGTTAGTCAGAGCTTGTCCATTATTATTGTTGTCGTTGTTGATAACAGATGACAGTCGTCTGTTAATATGTTACTTTTGAAGATTTTGAAAGGTAATCGATGAAAATCTAAAGAAAGAAAAACGTTAAAGTTAAGTTCTGTAATTTTTTCGTCCTGCCGATCTTTTTGCAAAGCTTACAACGGTTCACCAATTCTTGACCTATTTTATGGGAATTAATTTTTAAAATACTTTTAAATTTTACAGGCGTCGTGGCTTATCGTGGCTTTATTTACTCCTAAGATCACTTATCTAAATATATGTAACTTTAATAATTTTCTCAGTTGTTTTTGATGTCCACAAGCCAACCAACTAACTTCGTATCAAATTTTTACAAAAAAAAAATTAGGAATTTTCGGGAGGTTAAGGAATTTTTAGGTTATTTAAGAATTTAAATGAATAGTTTCATTAATTTCTTTTAAAATAGGCCCTAAATTGAATAATGATTAGTAACAAATATTTCAAACGTGAATCAGGGAAATTTCTGAGCGGAATTTTTGCCGAATATTTTTCGAAATTCTCAACTGAAATACTGCAATTTCCCTAACATCAAACTGAAGTATCCAATAAAGATCGATAAAACTATAAAAACATTCATTAATAAAAAAAGATCCTTGATTACATGGGTGAGCGCCAGATTTTTCGATTGTGTTTCTTTTCCTTATTTGATTTTTGATATCCCTTCCACAATAGTCAGAAATCGTCATTTTAATTGCTGCACTAGTTAAGTGGTCAACTAATTAGCAATATTAAAATTCAATTCGTTAACAATTAATTGTTAATACGATTGTAAGTCTCAATGCACATCAAGCATGAGCTGTGTCCACTGAATAGAATACAGAAACTGGAAAGTCTGTCATACAAATTTTGGGACTGTTAAGAAAATGAGTAAATTCAAGCAGTACACCTAAATGGTAGCATGAAATCAATTTTCATGCCTTGGGCATAAATTTCAGAATTATTCTCGTAATTTATGCACTCAACATGAAAAGTTGAA